>NC_034594.1:141315520-141324218 GCF_900095145.1 Mus pahari
AAAAAAAAAAAAGAATTACTCTTTGAGACTCATCCAAACTTTCTGGCTTCAGCATCTGAATACCACTGTTGATTTTCTACCCTCATTGTCAAGGGTCTTTTAAAGGTCGTTTAATTCCATGTAAGACTCTATAGCTTACACATTTTTCTTTTCTCAGCTCTACAAAGTGGATTTTCATAAAATATTTTGCAATATGTGGCATAATTCTAAATAATCCTATCAGGATTTAAAATATCGCATAGTGGTGATTATACTTTTTTCTCTTAAAAGTACCATGGCTGGTTGTTAAAAAATATGACCTGAGAGTTAAAGAACCAGTCACTTGAAGTTGCCCATCACACATAATGTCAGTTGTCCTTGGGCTGCGACATCATTTCTTGCCACCTCCACTACTCACAGGATTATACTTTCAGTAGAGTAAGTCGGTAAGAGGCCAAGGCAAGAGTGCTGAGACCTCATCATCTCATTTCAACACATATGCCAGCAAGCGATAAAAACCGGAGACGTGAAATAGAGAACTATCAGTTGATAAAGAAATAAAATTGTCTTTAAATGCTATGTCGTTCAAAGTTTTCCAGGCTGCATCCCTGTCTACAAAGACAGCGATTCCTTCTTTAAAGACAGGGTCAGTCAAGGGCAGCCAGTCATTTATCTCCGAGGTGGCAGAAGTCTATAACTTAAGAGCACCCCACTTGAAAATGACAGTCATCTGGAGGCCCCTTTTATGATATCTCCAGCTTTCCAGCTGATAATAGAATAGAACTTGAGAAGGGCTACTCCGTGCCATGAATCAAAACGTACTTCACAAAAGTCATTTCCTATTGATGTTGGTGTGCCTGTTCCTCATTTATATTGATCAGTGGACATTTGTTTGCCAAGATAAAACTAGAAGAGATTGCCTGGATGCCCTGTGACATTTTCAAAGAGAAAATGCTTTCTCTTCGGCATTCTGTATATGACTGGTTTGCAGCAAGAGAAGATTACAAATCTTCTACTGTAGCGGGGTCTGAGATTCAATGAGGATGATAATGTTATGGGGTCACTTCTTGTTTCCCAGGGATAGTTTTCTTTCTTTCTTTTGAACACTGTTGGAAGGTGTATTATTTTTTAAGTGAAGTGGAAGCGTTTGTTCATTTCAATTCAGTTAGGCTATAGGATTTGGATGTTTGCAAACAAAACCCTGGAACTTATTACTCCCAGAGAACACATGGATTCCAGAAAAATTCTGCTGTTACAGAGGAAAGTAAGACTGGCAATGGACACCTTGTTGAAAGTGCTACTGCAGGTAGGGTGGAGAGTAATGTGACCCTCCTCCATTCATATTGGAACATGAACTGTCTTGACCTTGCTGAGGAGTTATTGAAAGTTGATGGCTACTTGAGGAAGGAGAGTCAGTTATATAGCTGATATTACTGCCCATGTGTTTGGTCTCATATTCAAGTGCATCCCAGCAGCTCTAATTGGACTCAGTGAATTATTTTAGAGGCCTGAAGTTGGGAATAGACTGGGTTGCCAGGAATGGAGTGAGGTGGCTGGTTTGGGAAGGGGAGATTGGAGCGGATATGAACATCTATGATATTCTCAAACAATGTTATTGCATGCACACACACACATGCACACGTGCATGTACGCCACATGCACAGCAAAACAAACAACCCTCACCCCAGCAAACTAAGTAGTCTATTCTACACAAGATAGAGGGAAATTAAAGGTCAACAAGTATAGTGTCTTGTGGTACATTTGTCTCCATTTGACTCATAAAAAGGAGTCCTCCTAGAGCAGTTATTAGAAACACTTGGAAAGGGGTTGCTCTTTGGTTGCACAGAAGATATCGAGATAACAGGTAACAATAAAGCTATCTGTAGGACCAAAGCTAGAAGTTATGGGTTAATGCATTCAGAAATGGAGGCTCAAACAAAATGTCCAGTAAGCAGTGGTTACTGTATTTTATCTTGACAATGAGATGTACAAGGGCATGGAGAAATTGGCCTTCTGTGGTAACATCATTCTCTTCCATTGATCTTGGTGATACTTCAGGTCACATCAAGACACTTTATGGACACCTGAAGATGCTAGTGATGAAGCCTGGTTGTCAAATCAAGAACAAGATGTTGCTTTGAAGGTCACTTATAATTTTCTCTTTAAAAATATATCTCACCCTTTCCCCTATTTTCCTGATTTCTGTCGCTTCTGAAACTAAAGGTGACATTTATGCAAATTTCCTTCACTGCTATTTTATGTTCCATGACCAGGTAAATTCCAGTTTTTCTTGATATTCCAGTATTTGCTTCAGTTTCTTTCTTTTTGTCATTTCTCTACTGAAATGTGGATTTCCCCTAATATCTCATCTGCAGCCACCTTTCTTCCTCTTTAAAAACCTCTTGTCCACTTCCCTGGAATACACACCTGGTTTTAATATTTGTTCTTAGCCAAAAGTGGGTTTTAAAAAAATGCTGGAAAAGGTAAAATATTGAGTTAAAGGAGATCAATTGGACCAGGCAATGAAACAACCCAGGAATATTGTTGCAAGATTATCAATTGTTGTTGGCAGTTGTGGTGGTGGCATCTATGTTGCATGTATGATGTGTATATGTGTTGTAAACAGTGTAGATGTGCTATTTTGTGTGTGTGTGTGTGCATGTGTGCACATGCATGCATGTATGTGTGTATGTATGTGTATTTATGTATTGTATGTATGTGCGATGTGTAGGGTATGTGCATACTGCATATGGCATGTCTGTGGGGTGTGTGAGGATATAATTGCAAATAAGATATGAAGACAGTAAAAAAAAACGTGTAAGAATATTCTAGTCTGTGGAGGAGAAATTTGACAGATGCTAACCCTATTCTAATAACAAGGAATATCACAGAGATACCATAAGCCTTAAAAATAATTAAATTCTCGAATATTTTACTTAAACTCAGATATTACAGGTGATTCATCTCCTATTTCTTGCTGGACTTTGACCATTGTACGACAACTATAGTTTTTTATTATTATTACTATTATCACATAACATACATATACATATACATATGATACATATACACATATACATACATCATGCACATACATATATACATATATATCATACACATATACATCATATACATATATATCATATTCATATACATCATATACATACATATAAATCATATATACATATATTATATATACATATAACATACACATGTACTACATATACTACATAGCCATCATCTACATCTACATATGTATCATCTACACCTAAATCATGTACATCTATATCTACTTCTACAATCAAAAATCATTCTTTGTGTTTGAATGGGCTTCTCATTTCTTAAATTAGACAAACTTCTTTGGCTAGTGTTGAATCTATCTATTAGCTGTCTTTAGATAACAAATTCTGCTCCTGATCTTACGTTATTTCTTGGATAGCTAATAAAGCAGTCTTGTTGAAATATTAAAAAACTCAAACATGTTGAAGTTTTACTTAGATCACATATTTATTTTTCAGGCATTTTTGGCTTCTCTTTTTAATTATTATTACTATTATCACACATATACACACATAAAAATCAAGTCTGGTTTATGTAGCCATATTGTTGAGATATCATGGCTGATATAATGGGTATTGTATATAGAAGACACAATTTCACAGCAGGTTTCCCTGAGCCGTAGTTATAAAGGTTATGTTGTGGATGTACCAACTGGGGTGCCACAGTCAGTTGTTCCTTGCATTTTGACTAGTTGGGGACGTCTGTGATGGTCTCTGTCCGCTGCAAGAAGTTTCATAGTTTCTGGGTGAAAGCTGTATTCAGGAGGCTAGAATTAGGCCCTGGAAGACTAATCCAGACCCGGTCTGAAAGTTACACGGGCAGGCTGGGATCAGGGAAGCTGATCAGACTGGCCAGTGCCAGGATCAAACATTTTCTAATACTTAATTATGATGAGGTATTCTGTAAGACAACATTTTATCTGACAGCACTTTGTATATCGCTATTTAGAAGTTTCTAATATGTGCCTGACAAATTTTATCATTTTATTATTTATTTGTATTGATACATCTAACAATACACCCATCATTCATTGGATTTTGTTGACTAAATATTTCTAGTATGGTACAATGTTAGCCATTGAAAATGAAAACTCAATTAAAACACTCATGATGTTAAGAGAGTATATAAGTAAGCAAATATATTAATAGGTCACAGTGTTAGTATGGAATAATAATATATGAGCACAGAGGAGCTGAGTAGTGTCATCTAAATGAATGGGGTAAAAGAAGAAGTAGACTCCCTTTCCAGATGAAACGATTGTGGGATGAGCTCAGAAAAGAACATTAGAATTTAGTACAAATAGGGGAGTTGGGGCTGGCAGGACATGTCGTATGAAGGCTAGATCATTCCCAAGACACTTGAAACATAAACTGTGATCACTGGTTATCACAATTGGCAGGGGAAGATAGCATGTGTTGAAAGTCTGTAGGTGAGTACAAGGAGTAAACTCTAAGCTACCCTCTGGGTGACATTGACTTTGGCAACCGTACCAGGCTATGAGAGCATCATCGCTCTGTTAACTGTTGGGAAACACTGTCTAAGGCGGATTATTTCCGTAGAAATGTGGAGTTAATGAGAGAAACAGGCAAAAGCAGAGGGCAGGGGACATCACTGAGAGAATATCATACTAACCTCAGGCAGCCATGCTGGGAGATGGGGTTAAAGATTTTATAATACAAAAAAGAGAAATACTGAGAGTTCAAAAACATACAGCAGGAAGAATTATGGGTACTGATGGATAACTGATTTGGAGGTTGATTTTAGGGAGTGAGACAGCTGATCCTGTGATGAATTCTGTCTGATACCTGCGATTGGATGTATCATGTTTTTGTTTTGTTTTGTTTTTGTTTTTTAAATGAAAATATGGAGTGAAGGAGGAGAAACAGGTAGGAGTGGGACGAAGATTGGCAGGGCTGCATACTGGAAATTGAGGTATCTGTGGAATGTCTATATGTGCAACTGAAGCTCATGGGTTTTAAAGATTTCACAGAAAATCTTGGCAATGAAAGCAAAGTTAGAAAGTTGGAAGCCATTAACACATTCCATTTAACTCAAGCCAATGGTACAGATGAATGCCAAGAATGAATGGAGATCATAACCAGGTTTGGAACTGGACCTCAGAGGAAGAGCAACTTCTACGAGTGGTTTAAGAAAACACAAGTCATGATGTGCAGAAAAGAAGAAAGAAAAGGAGGGAGAAAATGAGGTGGGGAGGAAGTATAGAAAGGCATTTCCCTTAGATATTAGAATTCTAGATTAAAAAATAAAGGAGAAACAAAACAATCTCCAGCTAAAATTAGGTTGGTAAGGTTTGATAAGCATTTGAGTATTTCAGTCTCAAAGTAATGCTAAGCAAAATGCTTATTAATACAAAATATAGAATAGTAATGTTATAGTAGTCAAACCTGGAAGATACTATCTTAAGCACGTGGTCAAGTTTGAAAGACAATATTGACACAAGCCACTATTATAAACTTTCTAATGAGATGAAGTTCCAAATGACTCTATAGCATGGCATAAGGAAATGTATTACCTGAACTTAAAGAATTCTTCAGCAAATGATGAGATGGCTCAGTGGGTAGAGTCACTTGTCACCAATCCTGATGCTCCAAGTTTGATCTCTGAGATCTACATATAGAAGTAGACAACTAATGTCCTCTTGTTGTCCTATGACCTCTGCATGAACTCATACACACATAAATAAATATAATAAACTTTTTTAAAAAAAATCAGAAAAAGTCACTAGGAGACACTCTATAGAATACTGGGCTCATAATCTTTATGTCTAAAGGCCAAAAAAAAAAAAATACAAGATCAAAGAATCAATGTATATTAAAACAAAATTATGCAGGAGTATTTCTGATTCCAAGAAGTTAGCTCTCGAGGTGATAATTTAGGAAAATAAATATGGAAAATGTTACATCTAAAAAGGAGGTAATGATGAGTATATATTCTCCCAGTGTTCATGATACTTCTAGGATTATATAGGACAGTGTCTGTTTAGTAGGAAGTGCACATTGAGATATTTAGGGAAAAGGAAGCTGTTTTTTTCTGATGTATTTTTAAATGGTTCAGAAGAAGGACAAGATGATAAATGGGTATAATAAATCATGATAAATCTATTTTCTGCATAATATGCATAAATGTTGAATCTCTTTGGAGAGTCTACAGAAGTTTATTGTGTTGTTCTTTGAATTTGATATATTTCTTTAAGTTTGAAACTATGTCAAAATGAAAACATCCACAAATATGTAATATGATACACATAAAATTATAAACTGAGTGGATTAAAATATTTTTGCTTAGCTTTAGGATGGTGGCCCTTCAGTTATCACTCCCACATTTCCTAAGCCCAGTTCATCTATTTAGGACACTCATTTTACTTTACTACATTGTCTGTCAATCTTTTGCAGAGTGAGGCCATATGGGAGAGGGGTCAGGACAGAGGGTGCTGCAGAAAGACTGCAGAAAGTCTGCTGTGGCTTTGTGACCTTGGACAGGATACATAATATCTCAATTCACTTGTTGTTTAACAATCTACAAAACAAGAGAAATAAGAGAGCCTTTCTGAATTATTACAAAATTCTTAAGTATTGCCTACCAAGCCCTCATTAGTAGGGTCCTTGGAGGGTCTTGGCCTATTTTATCCTTTTAATTTTCTTCTTGCCTTTTCATTCCTCCTTGTTTCTTTTCCTTTTTAAACAACTGACATCAAGGGACAACAAAACATGGGTAAGTATGCTGTTTACATTTAACTCATATTATATAATACAATTCTGAACCATTATTTTCTAGGCTATTCTGTTCTATTTCCTACTATCTCTTTTTAATTTTTCATATTGATAATAGAATTATTCATGAAGTTAAATACAACACTGAGGTCAGTGAATTTCCCATTCGTTTATGTTCAAACTGTTTTTCACACTATTCCAATAAAAGAATAAAATGTCTTTATTTGTTAATTTTCAACTCTGTGCATATTAACTATTTAATATGTCAATGAATAGCCATAAAAGACCATCACTCGGTAATGCCCCAGATTTAATGACTTCTGCTTTGATTATTTTCTTAGTTAGCAAGAAACATAGTTGACACTTGTACAAATATAGCTACATCAGTTGTTTTTCTAATTGTTATTATGAAATATTTGATATAAACAATTTGAGGGAATAAGTAATTTTGACTGAGGTTTAAAGGAGGATAGTCATTTTTTTTATTAGAAAGACATGGCAGAGGTCAATGCGATTGGAATATCTGACTGAGACTTTTCATATCTCCATGGGAATTAGATGATGAAGAATGCATTTATCTGGCTATCTTTCCCCTTCCCCTTTAATTTAGTCTAAAACCATAACCCATAGAATGATGGAACCTACATTTGGGATAATTCTAATTTCCTCAGTTAAATCCCTTTGAAATTCAGTCATGACAGCAATGAATATTTACCATTACAATGACTAAAAGAACTATTCTTAAAATTAGGACAGTGAGACTGTCAGAATAGGTTATTTTGGAACAAACATTTTAGGAGTAGATATTGTATGACCAGCAATTTTTTAAAATAGGGTTATCTAATTTTTTCTTTTATCTTGTATTAATTAATATTTATGTATGTATACATGGTGTAGATGTACATGTGTGTATCAGCTTGCATGTGCAGGTCAGAGGACAACTTTGTAGAGTCAGTTCTCTCCTTCCACCCTTATGTGTGTTCTGGGATCAAGTTCAGATCATGAGGATTGAACAGCAGGAACTTATCCATATTTATCCATCTTGCTAACCATGAAGTTCTGATTTTAAAGCAATTCCTGCAGGTGGACAATGTCTACACCCCTGTTCATTTAAATTACCTACAACAATAGCCAAGACAATTTTATCACATACTCTTTGGGAATTTTAAGTATTTTCTGCTCAATATTTTGCACTAGATTGCTTCGGCTCTCTGTATTAAACATGCAGACATGCCCAGGGTAGCATGCAGAACTAAATAATGAGGTTCTCTCTAAAATCCAGGGAGGACAAAGCACGATGAAAATGAATGTATGGTTCACTGATATCTCTAAAGTTTATCCACTTACACAAGTAACTTACAGGTAGGATTCTAGCTTCCCTTTCTGTTGCTGCTATGAAATTCCATGCCTAAAAGCAACCTAAGCGAGACTAAGATTTACTGTGCTTATGGATACAGAGGAATAAAGTCCATCTTATCAGGGAAGGCACGGCATGGCAGCAAGGACAGGAAGCTGGCTGGTTGCGTTTTCATCCACAAACAGGAAGCAGAGAGACCCATCAGGTGCGAAACTATAAAACCTTAGACCCCATCCCCATGATAGACTTCTTCCAGCAAGGATCTGCCTCTTAAAGGTCCCATAAACTCCCAACCTATTGGGCACCAAATGTTCAAATACACAAACCTGTGAATGGCAGTTTTCATTCAAACCACTGAAGTTGGTAATTTGGAAGTGGAATAGACAGGATTCAAAGGGGGTTGTTATGGTGTTCTAAGGATCTAAGATTTACAACTTTAGTTTGGGCCTTGGGGACTGTCTACATTATGGTGCTATTTAGTATCAGGCACAAGAAAAAGAACAAGTTTGATAGCAAAAACCATTCTCAACAATAAAAGAACCTCTGGTGGAATCACCATGCCTGACCTTAA
>NC_034594.1:141326229-141335889 GCF_900095145.1 Mus pahari
AGTAGTGGGAGTGGGTGGGTAGGGGAACAGGTGGGGGGAGGGGTATGGGAAACTTTCGGGATAGCATTTGAAATGTAAATAAAGAAAATAATAATAAAAAAAAGAAGTAAAATATTTCTTCTGCATTACAAAACATTAGATTTATGCTCTTTAATCTTTGAATAATATTTGCCTGGGTAGATAAATACATTAGTAAATAAATTACTATACACTTATTATTTCTAGGGGTCTAAGTTAATATACTTGAGTTTGAATACATAACATTAATATTACTATATAGAAAAAAAAAGCAATTTTATGTTAGCCAAGAAATTCTCATGTGATATTTCCAACTATCATTAACGTGGTGCATGTTTAATGTGGGCTGGATACTTATTTATCCATTCTTGCCTTCTATAATATCCTGCCAAGACTAACACATCAGGAGTTCTAAGAGGACTCAAAACCACAAATTGCTCCCATGAACATGGAACGTTCATCAAGATGCCATTCTTATCTTCAGAATAAATACCAGAAAATAATGAATTAGTCACCCTTCCAAGTAAGTGCATGGAGCTACCTTTGCTGCAGAGACAGCTGGCTTCCCTAAGCTGTGACTTCACTGTCCCTTAGGTTTGGCTTCAGTTCCAGAGGACAGATGACCTCAGGCTGTTCCAATCTAGTAAAGCAGAGATATCAAAAAGCTCCACTGTTTTATTAGGCTTATCAAACAGCAGTCTAGTGGGTCTGCTGGCCAGGGTGTGCTGATCTGTTATCATAACTCTGGCCCACTTTATCTCACAACAGTGATCTGCAAATAGCATTTCACAGTGGTGCTTGAAATATGACTGACAGCCCATTAAAGCTTTGGAGAGCCTGATGTCCAAGAGGGGAAGGTGCGCAGTACATAAGGAACAACAATATGGTTTGATGCCCTTTGGAGTAATAACATTAAGTTCTAGCCCCAAAAGATGACTTAGCAGATAAAGGTGCTCGCCTCTAAGCCTGAAAACATGGATTTTATCCCAGAATCTCATATGGTAGAAGGAAAGAACCAACTCTCACAAACAAATACCATTCATGAGCTACAACACATGTACATTTCACATGTACACACACACACACACACACACACACACACACACACACACACACATGAGGTTGAGGGGAAGACAAGGACAGGAAAATCCTAGTATTCCTGGGGTTAGCAATTTTATCTATCTGTCTATCTATCTATCTATCTATCTATCTATCTATCTATCTATCTATCTATCTATCTATCTTGGCTACTTAAGCTTGCACTAAGGGGCTGCAGAGTGTTGATCAACTTGCTTACTAACAGAATCTTTGTTAGACTTAGCATTATGCTCACCCCCCCCCCCCCAGCAAGTTATCAGGTGGCAAGCTGATATGTTTGTTCTCTGTGGTCTAACATAGCAAATTTCTTTCTTAAGAAACTAAAATGTCAAACAGTAGTTGTTGTTCTGCCTCTACACACACCTACACCTCAAGTTTCATCAAGTGCCAAAATTAGTTTGTCTAAAAAAACAATGTGGAAAAAGAAGATACAAAGAAAAAGGAAGTCAATGATCCTCTACCAGTTTCTCTTCCCAGGTCTCTTCCCAGGTATTTTACCACTAAGTCTATGTGAAAACTCAGAAATTAACTTTATAATAGCATTACCTTTCCATTGATGGCATCTGTCTTTAAAACTTAGCTTATTTTATTCTTTGACAGTTTTACCCATACACACACACACACACACACACACACACATTTACATATATATATATATATATATATATATATATATATATATATATGAATATTAGTCACTTTAACCTGCTTCTTAACAAGCTCCCCTTACTTTCATGTGTGTGCATGTGAGCATGTGCGTGTGTGTGTGCTTGTGTGTGTGTGCGCGTGCGTGTGTGTGTGTGTGTGTGTGTGTGTGTGTTCTACTGAGTTTAATTAGTATTGCTTATATGAGTTGGGTGGGAATTTATTTCCTGGAACATAATCAATTTAATGTTTTTATCATTAGAAGTACTGACAGTCCTTCCCTTAGCTATTAATTATGCACAGGCCTTCTCTAAAGATCTTCTCCCTCCACAATGAAATGTTGATTGGTCCATTTTTATGCAAGACTTGTGTGCATAACCACAGTTGCATTGAATTCATGATTGCAACAGCTATATCAGTTCTAGAAAATTCCTCTTTATCCTCCAACTCTTTCATAATTTCCACTCTCTCTTCCATGATGTTACCTGAGCATTGGAAGGAGTGATACAGAATACCCATTTAGGGCTGAAGATGTTTCTGTCCCTTAAGTGCAGCCCAGAACAATTCTAAACTTCTCTGATAATCTATGCACCTGAACATGAGTATTTAGAAGCAGTTTGACCACATGTCCATTTAGCAAAACAGCACTGCAGTTTCCCTACTAGGACCTATGATATTTCTAGCCACTAGCTCTTAACCAGGTTGTCAAACCAGGCATGAATCCCCTCCTATGGAGACAGCCTTGGCATTAACCAAAAATAGATGCTCCTACAACATTCATGCTAACATTGCAGCTGCAGACAATATGATTCCAGCTGTAGGCAATATGATTCTATATACAGAACACCCCAAAGGATATCATCAGGAAACTCCTAGACAATGACAAACATTTTCAGCAAAATTCTAAAAGTCAGTACAGTATGAATGGAACATACTCCAATTGATAGTCTTCTTATATACTAAGAACAAATACTCTAAGAAAAGAATCAGGAAGTAATCCAAATTAAAATAACCCAAAATTAAGACTAGCATAAAATACTTTGAATAATCCTAACCAAGGAAGTAAAAGACAGTGATAAATTTTAAACACTGAAGAAAAAAAAAACTGGAGACGATTCTAGAAGATAGAAAGATCTCCTGTGCTCATGGATAAGGAGGACTAACACTATGGAAATGGTCATCCTTGAAACCAAACCAAACCAAACAGTCTACTTAGGCAGTGCATTCTCAGTCAAAATTCCAATGCAACCTTCACAGAAATTGAAGAATCAATTACAAAATTTCAATAAAAGTATAAAGAATGCCAGATTTTATTTTTAAAAAGCAACTCTGAACAATAAAAGCATGGCTGAAGGTTTCAGCATACCTGATTCCAAAGTATCCTATAGAGCCATGGCAATAAAAAACATCATGACTCTGGTACAAAAACAGACATATAAATCAGTGTGAAAGAAAATTTAAGTTCCCACATTTATAGCCACCTGGTTTTTGAAAAGACACCCAAAATACACATTGGAGAAAAACATAGTATCTTCAATAAATGATGCTGGAAAAGTGAAACTTTTCTACATATAGAAAAGTGAAACTTGATCCTTAGTATTATCTTGCTGAAGAATGCATTCCAAATTGACCAAGGACTCCAAAGGTTGACCTGAAACTCTGAAATTTCTAGCAGAACAAGTAAGGAAAGAGCTGAAGACCTAGGCCAGGGGATTGACTTTCTGATGAGGCCAGCTATCTTCAGGATGGTATGGACAGAGCCTGGAATGACTCTCTGAAAAGGACCCTGTTCATTCATTCGGGAAATAAGCCCTTTGATCAACAAGTGGGACCTTGTGACATTAGAACAGCATCCTCACCCACAGGGAACCGTTTACTATTAGAAGAAACAGCCTACAGAATTTGAAAACAATGCTTGCTAGCACTCTCTCTGGCAGGGGATAAGTATCTAGAACACAAAAAGAACTCTTCAAAAATAAGCATCAAAAAAATCCCCCCCCCCAAAAAAAAAAACCAAAAACCAAAAACAAAACAACAACAAAAAAAACCAAACCAAACCAAAACAACAACAAACCCCAAATAATACAACTTTTAAAAAAGGAACTGAGAAAGAGTTCTCAAAAGAACAAACACAAATGGTTAGGAAATACTTTTAACTGTGACCATTTCCCTAGTCATAGGGAAATGCCAATTAAACCTGCTTTGAGATTCCACCTGCCTCTAACCAGGATGGCTATCATAAAGCAAATGATAACAAATGCTGGAAAAAAAAGTGTAGGGAAAAGACTTAGTCCCTGTTAGTGGGAGTAAAAACATGGTGTAGGGACTCTAGAAACCAGTATGAAGTTTCCTCCAAAAGCTAAACAAAGACCTGCAGAGTGACCAAGCTTAGCCATTCCTGGCACTCTCCCAAAAGACACTACATTCTATTAGAGAGATACTTTCACATCAATGTTCATTGCTATACTCTTTAAAATTGCCAGGAAATGGAAATAGCCATCATCGGTGATGAATGGCTGATAAAACTGTTGTATAAATAGAGGGAGGTTTTATTCAGCTATAAAGAAAAGGCAAAGGAGAGGTTGGATGGGGGGAAGAACTATTGGAGGGGAGACTAGGAGGGGGACCGAGAGGGGGCAACATTTTGGATGTAAATAAATAAAATAATTAATTAATTACAATAGAAATAGAATATGAATTAAATATAAAAATGGAATTACAAATTTAATGACTGGAGCTGGAAAATATTATGCTGAGTGAGTTAACTCAGAACTAGAAAGAAAATAAGTACTGATTGTTCTCTTTCATATGTGGATCCTAGCTAGAAATTCTAAGAGTTGTGTGTTTAACGTGGAGTGCACGTAGAGGTCAGGAAGACAGAGTAGCTGTCAGAGGAGGGAGAGAAGAGGAGGAAAAGGCCACAAGGGAGGAGAGTACAGGAGGTCAGGGTGGATGGAGGGAAGAACTCTGGAATGGGGCACCCTGAAATGGAGAAGAGAATAAGAACAGTGGAGGGATTTAAATTGGAGGATTTGGGAGGTAGGACAAAGTGCAGATATAACCAACACTATAGATATGGGTGAAAGCCCCATTGGGACCTAGTATTGTGTAAGTTTTTAAAAATATAATTTAACACAGAAGTGGATGCTCACAGTTAGCTATTGGATGGAACACAGGGCCCCCAATAGAGGAGCTAGAGAAAGTACCCAAGGAGCTGAAGGGGTCTGCAACCCTATAGGTGGAACAACAATTTGAACTAACCAGCACCCCAGAGCTCTAGCTGCATATGTAGCAGAAGGTGGCCTAGTCAGCCATCATTGGGAAGAGAGGCCCCTTGGTCTTACAAATTTTATATGCCCCAGTACAGAGGAACACCAGGGCCAAGAAGGGGGAGTGGGTGGGTAGGTGAGTGGAGGGGGGAGGGTATAGGGGACTTTGGGGATAGCAGTTAAAATGTAAATGAAGTAAATACCTAATTGGGGTAAAAAAGAAAAAAATAATATGTAACTATTAAAAATAATTGGCAACAAACCTATTTTTTGGTGTTGAAAACTAAAAAAATAAAAAATAAAAATATAATTTAAAAGAGATTTAAGAAAGATTGCAGAGAGCAATGGTGCCCCACCAGACACAAAAGCCATAGGTAATTAAACAAAATCTCAACATCAATGAAGGATTCCTCTCTATGAGCTATTGATCAGGTTGGCCACAGAGCACTCTAAACAACAGAGCTTACTGTCATTGCTGTCGGTGGCCCACTGTAGCTGGATAGTAAGACCCTCATTGCTGAAGACACCACATGCTTCGGTTGTAGGATATGGACGATAAGCTGTAGGGTACTGAAACATTTTCTTTCTGGTCCTTGTGTTGACATCCTTGAAGGTCTTTAAAATGTTTAACTCCTGCACTTGGCAACTAAATGGCACTTCTGCTAGCAATTACCAAATTCCTGGTCTGTCCTTCAGCTACATAGTTCCTATTACTTTAACTCATAACATTATGAAAAGGTTTCATTTTGCAGATAAAACAATTGAAACTCAGAATTTTTAAGGGGCATGTCTTTGAAGCAATTCTCCCTCCCTCCCTCCCTCCCTCCCTTTTTGCTTTCCTTCCTTCCTTCTTTTTCCGTTGGGTGAGGAGCAGTACTGCTAAATGAATGGAGGGTATCATGCAGGATAGCCGAGGATTCTATTTCTGAGCTATAGTCCACCCCTAAGAATTTTCTGAGTTGTAACCTGATACAAGAAAGTTTCACCATAGGCCCATCTGACTCTGGGATAAAGGAAATCCTGAATCTGTGTGGATACCATTCTGCCCAGTGGCAGTGGTTTTACATCTGTGATCCAATTTTACATTGGACATCAAGGTATTGTAAAGGCAGAATCTTGTTTCCATTGCTCTCTTCTGAGAGCAGAAACAGTGTAACTGCACCTACCTGGAGCAGATAGAGAGATGTGGGTATCTCCATCAGGGAAACTCACATTTTGGAAATATCCAGATAAAAGTCCATCTGATTTACCTCAGAGGATATTGGTAGTTCAGTCCACAAAAATATAGCTATCTTCTTGAATATATCTGCTATAACCCTTTTGCAAATGGTATTGAAACTCTCTAATGACGGAGATTAATCTGATACCATTAGTATTTCTTGGGCACTTATTATTCATGTGACACTATTAGGAGCTGAAAGGGGTTTGCAGCCCCATAGGAGGAACAACAATATGAACTAACCAGTACCCCCAGAGCTCCCAGGGACTAAACCACCAACCAAAGAGTATACCTGGAGGGACTCAAGGCTCCAGCTGCATCTGTAGCAGAGGATGGCTTTGTTGGACATCAATGGGAGGAGAGACCCTTGGTCCTGTGAAGGCTGGATGACCCAGTGTAGGGGAATGCCAGGACAGGGAAGTGGGAGTGGGTGGATGTGTGGGGGAACATCGCTGTAGAAGCAAGGGGAAGGGGTTGAGATAGACTGTTTTCAGGGCGGAAACCAGGAAAGGGGATAACATTGAAATGTAAATAAAGAAAATATCAAATTTAAGAAAAAGATTGCTTGACTTAGAAACTAAAGATTCTCTAATTTTCTATGTCAAACATTAATATTTTAGCATGAGTATGTCCACACATTATATGAGGATCTTATATTTTCTCATTTTTCCAAACAAAATTTATTCTTAGACAATTTCAATTTGTATACAACACAAATTGACCACTCTTGCGTCTAGCCCTCCACACCCCTTCTTTCCCTTCAAGCCTTCTTATCCTTTCATGACTATTTGTTTGTAAACCCATTGAGTTTAATAAGGACATTCTATGTGCCCATTTTTCTGGAGCTATCCATTAGAGACTGCTCATCTCAGCAGTGAGTACTCATCTTTTCTCAGCATCTGCAAAGAGCAAACAGTTCTGTGGTTAAAAAAATAAATAAAAGATGGAACCCCATGAGCTCCTCCCCCTTCCATAACTAATTGTTAATATGACCTATTTGGGAGGCTTGATTTAACAGTCATAGATTCTTGATTATAACAATTGTATTGAACCTAGAAGATGGCATTTCACAACCCTTCCCCTTGTCTTACTGACCTTATATACTTCCTGCACCCTTTCCATCATATTTCCTGAGCCGTATCAGTAATAATGTAAATATGTTGTTTAGGACTGAGCCTACTGTCAACATTATTTTTCACTCCTTAGCTTATAGTGACATGAAGACAAGGAATTTTGTTATTGAACATTAATTCTTTTAACCTATGCTCTAAGTAATTTAACACCCAAGAGGATCTCCAGTCCTTTATTTCACTTTGCATTCATTCCTCATACCAGTGATCACTTTCCCACCTAAGCAGGAGGCAAGATTAGGATCCTACTGATTGCCTATGAGAAAATTCCGTTAGTTATAAAGGAATTAGCTCATCAAAGAGCTCTCCAGCCAGATATCATTAAAATCACAGACCTTTGGATTTTGCATAAGCAACTAAGAGTTTTGAATCCGTTCCCATGTCTTATTTAGGAAATTAATTATTTAGAAATATCAAATGGGTCAGGGATGGCTAATTGAAAATGATTAAGTGGTCACTAATTAAAAATCAACTTCATGTACAGAAGAGACTTCTGTCCAGATGCATGTAATGGCAACTTGGCTCTCTAAACATCAACTCATTAAAAAGTGTCTTCTCAATGTCCCCTCCTGCCTAACGTCATTGCCCTATCATTGTTACTCTCCAGCTTCTCTTCATCACACACGCTTACATATACACACATACATACACACACATGACAAGACACACACACATACACAGACATATGCACACACACGCGGACAAACAGATGAAGACTTACCTAGACAACTGTTCTGCTTTAGGTTGGAAGAAGAGGAAGCATCACTCTGGACATGCTTAGCTACCTGCCCACAACATGCCCCTGACAGCCTTCCCCTTCTCATATGCCTGACTCCAGACACATCCAGTATACCTGAGGCACCGGCTGTGCTTTATGAAGTCTAAAATTTTCCACTGGTTGTGTCTTTCCATGCAAACTCATTAGGCACTATTTACACCCGCTGCAGCTGTGAAGAGAGAGGTTCTGAACTCTGGCATTCTACAGTAGGCTTTGTTTCTCATTTACATTTGCATATTAAAGTGTTTGCCTGAAATAGGCTATTGAAATTAATTCAGGATTAATTGGTGTCTTTATCTCATTAGGACAATCTAATTTAAGGATGATGAAATTGTTTAGCCTCCCGTTTGCATAATTAGATTGCTTTGAATTGCTGTCATTATTGGCTCTTTAGCATCATCTGTAGGCCTCAAACAGACAAGAGCTTCAACCTCATAAAGACCAATCATGTGTTACAGCAGAGGGCTGTTAACCCCTTTTAACCCAAACTCACTTGGATTAGCAGTCACAATAGACAGGCCTTGGTCCCTGAGAGCTCTGAGTGCCTGCCTTTTTGAATTCTTGATGTTCAGACTGATGAATCTCCCTACACTTCTATGCTTGGTTATGGAAGCAGTGACAGTCTCCCTTCTGGGACACAACTTGTTCAGAAGTCTCTGCCCTTGCCCCGAGCACCACCCTCCATACTAAGATTATCTTCTTCCATTATCAATTCTCCCAGCTACTTTATGAGCTCATTGGAAAGTATTCTATGACAGTGTTCCCATCAGGACAGCGACGATGTGGAGCATCTCCCGAAGCAGTCACTCAGTACTTGTTTTCATATTGATGTAGCAGTATCCTTATTATTTCAGTGAAATTACAGAATAAAGAAGACAATTATTTATCCACCCAACATTTAGGGAACGTTTTATGACATACCTTTGGTGTGCATGATATTGGGCAAGGTAACGGGAAATCGTCAAGAATCAGCCACAGATTCCTTCTGCCTTCTGCTTCGGGAACACAGAGACAGAATGAATTGGATAAAGGATGGTTCTAGTCCTATCTTTGGGATAGTGTGAGATTTCAGCATACTTGAGTTTCTTTGCTGCTGGACCTAATCATTGGTGATTTAAGTCCTCGTCTTTAGGAATGTATCTGAGTACTCATATTCTTTCAAATTAGTTGAACCTAATATACTGACAGTCAAAATTCAAAGTGATGCATATACTAAGGAGGTATAGTGGTCTAGTGTACTAAAATTTAAGTTTCTGTTTCCCAAATGATATTCAAGGTTATAGCTACTCAGCAAAACTAATGTATTATTTCAATATTGAAGTAGACGAGGACATTACAATTTAATTTCAGGTAATAAAAAAATTCAAACTACAAAATAAATATAAATGTAATATTACAAAATACAAACCCCCTCAAAACCTAATAATTTACCTGAATACAAATTTACCTGTAAAAATAAAGGAACCTTAATTTTTTTTTTTTTTTTTTTTTTTTTTTTTTTTT
>NC_034594.1:141335908-141370908 GCF_900095145.1 Mus pahari
ACTCACTTTGTAGACCAGGCTGGCCTCGAACTCAGAAATCCGCCTGCCTCTGCCTCCCGAGTGCTGGGATTAAAGGCGTGCGCCACCACGCCCGGCTAGGAACCTTAATTTTAAAATAGAAATACAACACACATTAGTGATAACAATGAGAAATTAAGTATAAGAGCTTAGAAATTTTTCCTCCTAAAATACTGAAGTATCTTAGAGAGTTCTTACTGTAAATGAAGGGATCTTACCTTCACAAGTACATAGTAACTGCCTTTCTTTTTTCTTCTTCTCTGACTCTACCGATTATATGGGAATCACCAGTTGCTTGGTATTATAAGCTAATGAAATAATCACCTGAAACTAATAGCAAATGGAAAGGAAAACAGTTAGGCAAGATTATAAAATAGAAAATACTGGTGTCTTTTTCACAGACAATTCAGAGGTCTCTTTAAGAAGAACCATAGATCTCTATCTCTATCTATCTATATCCATATTTATATCCATATCTATTTATCTCTATCTCTATAATCTTCTGAACATTGTCATTAACTGACTGATTGAGACCTACTCCAGCTGTATAAGAAATAGCTGGAAATCAGAAAAAGAACTATGGTGATAGATTATATACAATGTGAGGTGTGTGTGTGTGTGTGTGTGTGTGTGTGTGTGTGTGTGTGTGTGTGTGTGTGTGTTTGTATGGCTTAACTAGTCTTGCTGGCCAGGGAGCCCAAAATATTTGCTTCATTTCTCCCTCGTCTTTTTCTTTTTTTTAATGTAATAATGGGGATCTGAACCAAGCCTTTATGCTTATATGGCAAAACCTTTACAAACTGAGCCATCTCTTACATCCTGTCTTTTGAGGTCTTTTTTTATTTTTATTAAAATTTACTTTTAAATTTAGCTGGATTTATTTCTAAAGTGCCAAGGTTAGAATTATGCATCTATTAATATATTATACTTACCCAATCAACTCTTGGTTTCCTAAAGAAGTGTAACACGTCCCAGACCAGTATCAGGGCCTGGGATGAGTAGCAGATTAGGTGAGCCTGGATCATTTTATCTCCTGTGGACTTAGCTGATTCACTTAAGGAGAAAGTGAATGCAAGAACCCAAAGAGACTCAAAGAACATTAATTGAAATGGCCCATGTTCTAGGGTTTTGGACTACTCTGAAAATAAATAAATGGAATCAATGTAAAACTCAAGCTCCAGATCCAGAGGTAAGATAAAGGACTAAAAATGGACAACCTATTGTCCTTGTCACAGTATGCATACTACTGCATCATTACATCTGCCACTGCTAGACAAATAAATCAAGAAATGAACATCCCCCCGCCCCCTTAGGCCACACAGGAAATATAAGGAACAAAATGTCTTTGTGGAAGAGGAATAATGAACACTTCAGTATTCAGGTTGAAAAATAAAATTGCTTCCGAAAATGACAGACTTCAATCCAAACCACCGATGCTCCCTATGAGTGTGAATGAAGGAGGAAATGGCCACTCAGCGACTGTGAGCGCGAAAAGAGGAGCAGTGCAGGGGAGAGCTGCTTTGTGAGTCAGTTCACGTCTGGCAACATCTGGTTGTGTCTCATCACATTGCAAATTTATGGCCGTGGAGACAACATGTTGATGTTGATGATCCTTTACGGAGAGAAGTCTGAGCTGTGAGCTCCTGACCAGGGCAGTGAGGATGCTTTGCAAAAAGAAGCACGAACCATACAAGTCTGACCAGGGCAGCGAGGATGCTTTGTGGAGGGAAGCATGAACCGTAAACTCCTGACCAGGGCAGTGGCAGGGGCTCTGGTTGTTTTCTCTCATCTGCCAACTCTCTGGCTCGGGTCAAACAGACAAAGGCTAGGGTTGCTGACCTTTCCTAGACAATGTCATGGATGAATACCGAATAAAGAGGACTCGCTGACAAAGGAGCAGAAGGTCAAAGAAGGAAGGCCTGACTTCCCCCAGGAGAAACCCACTAAGATGTAGCAACGGCCATAATGCTGAGAAATCAAGAAATGAAGACTACCTATTGGAAGCCAAGACTGGAATATTAATTAAGATTTAAAATGGGGCACCCATCAAATTACAGAGCAACTCTTTTCTCATTTGCGTTTGGGCACGTGGTAACTTTCACTTCTCATGGCAGCCAAGCTACAAGATGACCTATGTTCCAACTCCTAGCATAATATTTTCACACACAAAAAGAGAAAAGAGAGACAATTTCCACAAATGGCACTTGAATAAAAATTTAGTATTTTAAATTGACACATCCCACCCCACACTGGACATCAAGTTTTGCTTGAAAATCAATATAAGTGAAGGATGACTTTATTTCTGTGTACTATTACATTAAAAAGTCTTATTTTTGAGAGTGCTTGTAAAGAATTACTTATTTCTATAGATCTCTCTCTCTCTCTCTCTCTCTCTCTCTCTCTCTCTCTCTCTCTCTCTTCCACACATATATATGCAAACTCACACAAAAAACAAGCATAGTTTGCAAGAATGAAAATTCCATTTTTGGGGGCCAAAAAATTCACACAACATGAACTGTGGCCTCGAGGATATTTCTTTCTGGAGTGAGTTATGAAGCCTTGGGGTTCCTAGTACTGTCATTTTCTAGGCTGTGATGGGATCATGTCTACATATTGATACGGAGATGTGGTATGGAGAAGCAGAAAACCTAGCATTCCTAGAATGGTGTAGTCCCATCTATAGGAGAGTAAGGTGGGAGGAATGAACCGGTGAGTGTGTGTGTGTGTGTGTGTGTGTGTGTGTGTGTGTGTGTGTGGTTTCCATGATTTACATGCCTCACCATTCCTACCTAAGCAAATACATAAACAAAACCATGTAGAAGAGAATTCACAGAAACACCTCCAGTTGGTGGTAAGAGGTCACTGGGCAGAAATACACACACGCTAAGAAAATGAAGAAGTTTGCATGCTATATTAACTTTTCATCTGACCAACATAGTCCCTTCGTCTTAGTATTAATCTTGGGAAATATACTCATTAGAAGAAAATAGAAGACAGCAGGTTTACTTTCTTCAAAAAGTAATCAATGTGAAGTAGACAAACTGCCTCCCCTGACTCATTTTCTCAGATCATCTCCATTGGTGAGCTGAGGTAGCACACTTCCCTCTAAAAACAGTTCATAAGCCAACAATACCTATATTAGTCACTTGTACTTGTTGCCACAACAAACTATTATGACTCAAATCAAATAAGAGAAGACTTTATTTTGCCTTAAGGTTCCATGAGACTCAGTGATCATTATGGGGGAAGAGGGCCATGAGAGTAAAAACAGGAGGCTGAGAGAGCACAGTTCACCTGCACAGGAAACAGACAGAGCAGAAGAAGGGTGAGGCTATAAACACCCAAACCCACCCAACAGTGATGAACAATCTTTCTGGAAAGCTCCACCTCCTAAAGGTTCCATTAGCTCCAATTACTGGGGGCTAACTATTCAAATATGGAAGACAGTTCTGATTAAAACCAAAAGAAGATCTAATATTAGTTACATGCAAACGACTCAACTTAACCAAAGGGGAAATGAAAGATAAAGATATTTTTTATTTGAAGAATACTATGAGAAAATATTAATTTTTAATAGAGTAAACTACATAGAGTATTTCCCGATTTAAAAGGTAAAAAATAAACAACAGAGGTCCTTAAAAATATGACTTCACTATGGCAAAGGGAACAGATAATGGAAAGGGAATGGAAAGAAAAATCAAAGAAAAAAGAAAGGGGAGAAACAAGGAAAGCAAAAGTAACAGGCAAAAGAAGGGGGGTGGAAAGAAAGAACCTTTTTTTCTGGAAATGAATACTTCATTACTGGTTAAGATTTACAATAAATGTTTAAAATAGTGTCAAGGCTATGAAATATGAATTGGTAAAATAGTATGAGACAAAACAGATGAGAGCTGTAAGCTCTGAAATGATGTCTATCAGAATGAGAATGGAAAGCCAATGTCTACTATCCACTTTGTTTTCTTAGAAAAAAGAAAGAACTCAAATTATAGGTCAAAGAGAAAACAGATCTGTTTTGTCAAAATGTTAAATATTAAAACATAACACAGTATGAGATGGAGTAGGATTTTAGGAACAAGAAAGAGATCTAAGGCAAACCAGGAGCTAGTCAAAAGAGAAAAAGAGCAAATGAAAAAAACTCCCCACGGTTGAGAAAGAATCAAATCAATATGCAAGGGTATGTTCAGCACTGACACAGTGGGAACACACACACTCTGTGCAACTGCTCACAAGCATCAATATTAACACCACACAGCTGCGAAGTGATTGCAACAGTCTCTAAAATCAGATGTCCCAATCCATATCATTTATAGGAAGTCTATCTGAAATTCAAATCGAAGTTATTTTACGTCTGAACTCAAATTGCATAGAGTTCACCACAACTCTTCAATAAAATCTGTATAATTAGCAGTATTGATTTAATGTTGTTGTAAAGAGAGAGGAAAAGGGGTCTCACTCTGGGAATTTCAGACATGTGGAGCATAAAATCAAGCAGTTCTCATTTACAGAAGTGAAAGGGAGTAATAAGAGAACACTGAGCAGCTCCGTGCCAAAAAAAATTAGAAAAATCCCTAAAAATCAACCATGTTCTAGAAATGTAATAGCTACAAGACATCAAGGAAACTTTGATCAGCAAATATGATACATGATACATAATGAAGTTGAACTATTAAATTAAAATCTCAAAAGAAAAAAAAACCCTGTTACTGTACCTTTACTCATGAAGTCTACTACTCATGTACTGCTCACAAACTCCTCCGAGAGGAAGAAGGGACAATTCCCATTGCGTTCTGTCAGTGGGATTAGCTACACAGTAAAAGCAGTGGGACTATAACAAAAGGAAGCAAAACAGTAGTGCTTCTTGTGAGTATTTGCATGGCAGATTAAATACACTAACTGGTCAAAACACCATGGTTGAAAGATTCAAGGTGGTTTTAGTTTAACACTCATAGACTCAAGTCCCATATGATCATTTCAATAGATGGAGAAAATTTCACAAAATTCAATATGCTTCCATGTTCAATATGCCTTCATGTTGAGGACACCCAATAAACTTGGCAAAGAAAGGGACTGCCTCAGTCTGACAAGGGGCCTCAATGACAAACTTACAACCAACATAAATAGTGGAACATTGTTGAATATGTTTTCCCTAAAATACTGTTAACGACTGAATATTGATATTCCCTGAAAAGCTTATGACTCAATAGGAAGTAAATGTAAAAATAAAAATACTATCAAATTATTTAAAGACAGCATAGACATAACTCCTCCTTGTGTTGGATTAAGCAATAACTAACTGTTCAGTTAGTTACACCAAAGTCATAGCAAAACAAAAATTTGGAAGTAGTATTTGAATAAAACACTTGTGTGCTTTAAAAAAAAAACACATGCATAAAGGCTGTTTTTGGTTTGTTTGGTTTTGTTTTGATAGAATACGTAAAGGGCACTTACAACTCAATAGTAATGAGACATGAGATAACTCAAAAATAGATAACATATTTGAATAGGTATTTATCTAATCTATATACCTGAATGAAAAAGAGACGTGTATAAAGATGTTCACCATAAATCATCAGGGAAATGATACCCTACTTTATAACCATTACAGTAGCTAAAATTAAAAAGTTACAACAACAAACCGTAAGAACAACTTGGAAATTTTGGAACACTTGGTCTCTGGTATTAATGTAAAGCATTTAGAATTGTTTTGAAAAGTAGTTGGTTTCTTATGATGTTAATTGAACAATTATGATGTAATCCAGCCATTCTATTCATATAAGAAGTGGAAATACACATCCATACTCAAATGGTCATAAAAATTATACTCACAATAACACCAATGAGAAAATATCTTAAATATTCATAAATGGATGTCTGTGATGTCTGTCAAATCAAATAACAAGTAATGAATTGGCTCACAAGAATGGAGCAGAGCTGAAAGAAATTAAATGTAAATATAACATATCTATCTATCTATATAGATATATATATAATGCATATATGTACATACACATATCACTAAAGGATTTCATGTATATGAACCATGTAGGACTTAAAATCTTGTCCATGTAAAAGTATATCCCTTTTACAAATGTAAATAGGCATCTGGGCTAGTGATGGTATAAAGGAACAGGTAATGACTACTTATGTTCATGTGATTCTTGTGGTAGGTATTGAACTCATATAAGGTTTGTGGCAGGAGAGATGGGTCAGAGGTTAAGAGTACATAAGACTCAGTTTGTTTCCAAAAACACACACCAGCCAACTAATAGATGCCGGTAACTCAAGCTCCAGGGCAGTCTGTCTACATCAGTCAGCCTCCACAGGCACCTGCACACAGAGAGAGAGAGAGAGAGAGAGAGAGAGAGAGAGAGAGAGAGAGAGAGAGAGAGAGAGAAAGATAGAATTTAAAAAATATTTTTAAAATAGGGATGAGTATACGATTAGATTGTGATTATTATAGGATTTTGAATATACCAAGACTAATGAAGTCACATCTTAGATGAAAAAAATTTGTATTATTTTAGACATGGTACCCTGATAAAACTGTTGAAGAGAAAAAGAGAAATATTACCAGTCCCACAGATAATAATGCTTAAAACACAAAAGACATAGACAAAGATATGTAAATTGCTAATATCTGTATGTAGAAATGATAAACTACCCTCAAGATTTCAAAACTGAGACATTACAATAAAATGCCACTTTTCAGAATTTTTGGCAAAGGTCTAAAAATGATAATACGTTGTTATATACTATCAGAAATACAAATTGTGTTAAAAGCTCTAAGATTCAGTTTGAGCAAATAAATACATAATACTAAATATCTACAAATAGACAAATATAATAAGTTATTAAAAGCATCATCATTCCACAACTGAGGATGATCTTAAACTCCTGATCTTCCTGTCATTACCTCCCAAATTCTGGAATTAGAGTCCTGCAAGATGTGCTGGAGCAATGGTGGCCAAGAACTTGTGGGAATGACCAAGCAATGACTTGTCTAAATTGAGGGCCACACTCCTGGCCTGACACTGCTGTGTGGCCGGGAACTGGTGGATGGATAGTCCAGAGACCTAGGGTAGAACCAAACACAACTGGAAAGCAGTCAATGAAATCATTCCTAATGATGTTCTAATATACCCATCCATTGGTGCCTAGTCCAATCATCCTCAGAGGGGCTTCCTCCAGCAGTTGATGAGGGCTCATGTTAGGTAGAACTTGAAGAATTTCCAAGAACCAAGAAGTGGAAGGATTGTGGGACACAAGCCCAGAGACTCAACTAACCAGGGCTAACAGTGGCTCATGGGACTGTAGCAGTAATCATGGAGCCTGCATGGGTCTCCACTACATTCTCTCTCTATGGTATGGTTGTTTAACCTGGGTTTTTGTGGGACTCCTGACAGTGGCAGTGGGGATGTCTCTGACTCCTTTTCCTGCTTTTGGGATCCTTTTCATCCTACTGGGTTGCCATGTCCAGCCTTGATATGAGGGTTTGAGCCTAGTGTTAGTGTGTCTTCTTATGCTATGTTCAGTTGGTACCCCTGGGAGGACTGCTCTTTTCTGAAGGTTAATGGAGGATCAGTGGATCTGGGGAAGAGAAGAAGGGGAGGGAGAACTGGGAGAGCTGGAGTGAGTTGTCACTGCAGTTGGAATGTATTGTACAAGAGAAGAATAAATAAAAAGACAAAAGAAAAGAGAGAAAAGGGAGAAAATACCAGTAGCAACAAAAAAGCATCATTGTTTGGTTTAATTTAATTAATACAACTGTAATTTAATAATATAAATGTTTATAAATGAAGTATACACTAAAATCTATCCACATTATTAAATATATTCTAAGACAATATGAAAGAAGATATATAATATGGTATGAATAGTATGAGTAAAGGAAAGTCTAGTAATATAACCACGTGACTCTTGAAATACTGAGCAAGCATACTGAGAATAAGTATGTGGAGAATGAGTACTATAGTGGTCCTCAACCTTCCTAATCCTGGAACCTTTAATACAGTTCCTCATACTGTGGTGAATCCCCCATCAACCATAAAAGTAATCCATTGACCTTCATAACTGTACTTTTACTACTGTTATGAATTGTAATGTAAATATCTGATATGCAGGATACCTGATGTGTGATTTCCCCCCACAGGTTGAGAACTTCTGGCATCCACCAATAGTTTTACATGTGTCAGGAATGGTAGAAAAGAGACACCAGGAGTTGTTAAAATAATGTGGGCAAAGGGATAGGACAGAAACTATTTTTTACTACTGCTATACCTAGGCTCATGATTTTGAGGAGCAAGTGCTTTAGTCAAATGTCTGAAATATATACTGAATTGGTGTCATCTTGTGGCAACATAAATAATGTTCAATAGTTACTGAGGTCCACAAAGTGGACTTTTTTATATTACACATACTTTTAGTGATTGCTCTTGTAATTTGCATTTGGTGGTGCAGGAGGGGGAAAGAGAGCTGGACAATTACAGATGATTTAGGTCCCTTCCATCTTTCTGCTCTTCTCCTCCTAGCAGATGCTAAGCTCAGGGCCACTGCACTAAGATTGAAGATGGAGCTTTATACAAGCAGTGCATATCTTTTGAAGTCTCAGACTTCAGTTTAAAATGCCTTCATTTAGCTCTGATTGTTAACAATCATTATCACCAAGAATATTACAATTGGCCAATTTCTACTGTAATTAAAATGTCAGGGTAAAAATTGCACTCACATTGGTCCTTTATAACTCTGCACTTCCACTCTGAATAGCTTATACATTTAAACAAAGACCCAGGGGCACATGCCTATTAAAAACACAGCTTTATCAAATACATTCTTACTAATTTTATTCTTCAACAATTTTCCTTTTCTATGTGTCCTCTCAACGTTCCTATGCAGTAAACACTTTTTATCCCAATTCTTCATCTTGTACATTTAAAATGTGGCCTGTATCAGAATATTGAGCTTTGACAGTTGCTCTGTCATCTCTGATATTCACATGTGGCACCATTATAAAGTGACAGGTCCTTCATAATTCCCTTTGAATTCGTTATGGTAATGATAATCGTAAGTGATGAACTTTGTGTATTTTATGGACATAATGGGCAATTCTATATGACTGAAACTCTAATTTTGCTCTATACTAATGGGCACTAATTGTAATGATCAGTGATCACGTCACTTAAAGGCGGTGGTGATAGCAAATTGATGACAGCCATGAAAGCCCGCACACCATTTGAATAGAACTTGAAGCTGCCATTTTCAAAGATGCGAGAGCAAAGTGACCATTAGGCAATGATTTTCCTATGTTGTATATCTTCCAAGTTTCCCTATTTTTGACTCCATGAGGCATCTTGTTCTTCCTGCTGACAGCTTCCTTGCTTTGCCGGCTTCCTATTGCAGTATTAGTTCTGTTGTAATAGACACACACGCTATTCTCAGAAAAGGGGGCTTTGAAGAAAAGAACATCTTTAAAAATGTGGTACTGGATAGACAATATTTTGAAAAACTACCCAGCTGCCATTGAGCATCTGGAGAGAATGATACACTAGACTTACTGTCTACTCCCTTCTCGATATTCTGGAGTGTTCTCAGCATTCTGCTGTGACCACATAAGGACAGTATTTTTGAGAGTTATTAAATGAATGTCCTAGAATAGTGATGATTTTTGGTTTCTTTTAAAATACAAAAATATTATGTGATGTCTTTGTTATGCTTTTGTTATTTATCGCTGGTGTGGGATATTGATATGAGGCCACTTCAGATTGTCCACAGCAGCTACCTATGATTTGTCATATGCTCTGGCAGGGGTATGATTTTGCCAGCTGAAGATAGTTGACATTTGGAATTTTGGGGACTCTGAGAGGGTAAAGAATGCCAGAGCACTGAGAGAGGCAGAGGCTGCAGCTCCACTGCTGCTGCTGTCCCTGCTGTCCCTGCTGTCCCTGCTGTCCCTGCTGTCCCTGCTCTTGCTGCTGTTGTTGGTGCTGGTTGGATGTATCCTCATGATGAACACTGGACTTGCTTCCAAGGAACTGAATACTCCTAATCAGCAGGAAATAGTCTAATTATATATTGACTTCTGCTTTCCCCTCTAACCTTCTCTCTTACCCAGTGTTTAAGGAGAAGGGTGGAGAAGGGTGGTAGGAAAAAGAACCCAGTAACGTATTCAAAAGTATGGTTACATCAAAGCTACAGATGGGCTCCAGCCTCAGGTTCAGTGGAGAGCAAAATGACTCAAGGGTACAAAATAAAGTGAAAATCAGTGATATAAAAAAGAGGTGACCTTTCCCAAATAGTGAACACAGATAAGCACTAGTGTTCATTCTAGTAGTAACTATATGCAGAAACTGAAGCAAATCCCACATGTATCCAAATTTATATGGGACCCTACTAAGGATCTACACTTCACATAGTAAGACTCAATTTGATTGGACATCATGTCCTTTAAAGACCTTTCTTTGGACACTTCCATACAGGCCACTTATCTTCAAGTTTCCATTGGATGTGCCCTTCATGTTATTTATTCTTTTTATTGCTAGGTGATAAAGCTTTCTCTTCAGTTAATTCCCTTTGTTAAAGATGAATCCTTTAAAATTATTGATTATTTAACTGACGTCTGTTGTATGTGGCTCCTTTGGTATGATAGGGCCACGGTGGATATGGTAGTAAGGAGAGAGTAAGTCAATGCATGAGTGAATGAGCAAGTAGACTAGGAAACAATCAGACACGGTCTCTGTGTTACAAGCCAAATCCACAGGGTGGGTTCAGGGAAGAGTCTGTCATCATGGAAGTGCATATTACCACATAGCCACACCACACTCACACGCCTTCTTCAGTGCGTCCTTTAGTTAAGGGTGAGGATTTCAGGGGTTTTCATGGGTTAGACTGATTTTACAGTACACTGAAGGTTCACAAAACTATAGCACAGGTTCTCTGTGAAACGTTAACGGGGCATTGCAACTATAAAAGGTTTAAAAGTAAAGCCCTTCACAAGATGCTTAATTCAAACTAAAGGACTGTTACTTCCCTTATTGTTTCTTATGAATGATTTTTAGCTTAAAACTGGTAAGAAAATCACCAACCTTAAGCTTGGCCCCTTTATATATTCTTCAAGATAAAGATGCTATTGGAAACTGACAAGTTTGTAAATACTTGTATATAATAGGTTATAGGTTAGTCCTCTATTTTTATGAATCCCACTACATAAAATGACAACTTATAAGTAATGTGTAGAAACTTACAAGGACACATGATAGTTTCTGTGTATATAAATATTAAGAATGGAGAACTTTAAATTGAATTACTACTAGCTGTCTTAATCTGTTACCTTGTTTTTTTCTGGCACTACTACATTTCTACAGTAAATAGTCTTGGCTTGTAGAAATGATAATAATATTGAACATTTGTTGAGTTCTTATTCCATTATATGATATGGTATGTACTGTGTTGATATCATTATGTTAGTTATCTGGTTTAGTGCTTACCACAACTCCATAATACTGATATTATGACAGTTCAGATGATTTGCTTATAAAATGTGCCCCATATGCTCATGTGGTTGAACATTTGGTCCCTGCGTGGTAGCACTGTTTGAGAAGGCTGCGGAAGCTTCGGCAGATAGGATACAGCTAGAAGAATGAGGATGAGTAGTTCTTGAGGATTAATAGTGGAGCCATTTCATATGCTGTCTCTGCTTCTTGTTCCAATAAAATGTGAGGAGGTGAAAAATCAAGAGCAGCATGCTCTTGCTGTCATGGAGCCCTCTGCTTCTATGGCTCTTTGACCATGATGGATTGTATCCTATCAAATCAAAAGTTAAAATAAATGATTCTTCCCTTAAATAGCGTGTCCACAATGTGACCATCCTAACACAACCTAAATTAGGAGAACACAGCTTGAAGGTAGATATTAACATCCTAAGGCTAATAGATATTAGAGGTACGCTTTGAACTAAGATGCCATTCTCTTTTCTGGGCCTGCCTTATTTACAGGACAAAGAAAGAGGGGGAATTAATATTAGTAGGGCAAATGTGCTATAGGAAAAATAAGAATGGAAAAAAAAAACTGTTCTAAAGGAAAAATGGAGATATGGCATACTGGATCTACCCAGTAGATATCTTCATCCTTAAAGGAACTAATGAGAACTTAGCCCAGGTAAGCTCTGATGAAACATTATTTTTGATATTTTCAAACGTAGAGAACTTGGATGCATGAACACTCAGTAGGCCTTATCAGAGGTTCCCTAATTTGTTAACACACAGAGAGAAGACATTACTCTCAGTCAGTCATAATTAGATTTGGAACATCATGGTGCCTGTCAACTCAGTGAGGCTTTGTGGACTCATGCCTCAAAAACTTCATGCCTTGCATCTGATTCTTAGAAAGATTTTGAAATCCTTTCCAATGTGAAACCATGTAGTGGACAAATCTGGTACTGTGAGGAAGAGAAACAGGAAGTGAACTCACACATGATGAGAGCACATGTGTGAGTTTGTTAGCTTTCCAAGATCGTCGTCGTTCTAGAGACAGTGATGCTCAAAACATGCCTGATTTAAATCGCCCTGTTTTCAGTCTTTTCATTCTAAATGTGCCTCTTTATATTAAACTTATTGGTAACGCTTTATCTAGATTCTTATTTATGTTTACATATTTGTCATAGTTTCTCCCTAAGTTCAAGTATAGACATCTTCTATGTATTTCATTTTTTAAAAGAATCAACAAATTTAAATGTTTCCAGCTCTTTCTCCAAACATAGTAGGCATTTGGAATTTCTTCACTAGCCTCTAAATTAGAGAAGAAAAGAAGAAAATAGTCATTTTGAGAAAGATTTCGTCTATTTAGACCAATATAAGGGGAAGCACACAAATACTTTCATTAGAAATAGGTAACATGTTAGTATTTCTAAAAAATTCTGGGTAGTTTAAATGGAGGCGTATAAAGTACTCCAGGGTAGTTTGGGAGTAAATTTATCATTATAACCATGTATCTCCCTAAATATCTATACTGAGGAAAGAAATATTTCTAGAGAAATAACAAAAAAGGAATTCTGAAAACAAAAACTTGAAAGTTGAAAAGACATGACATTGTTGGCAGGGTGTGCTTGGTGATCTCCATAAGCCAATTGTCTTGGTTATACAGCTATATATTACTTGAGTAATAAATTTCCCCTGCTTTATTTTAAGTAAAGTAGGTGCGGTTAGCACAGCCCTCCTATTTTAGACTTCAGGCTGTGGAGAAAAGTGAATGTGTGCAGGTTGCGCCCAGACAGAAAAGACCTTAGGTGCTCTCCAGGTAGTTTAGTCCCACGTATTATTATTTTCCAAGTTGTGAAATGAATTGATTGCAATGACAGAAGGATGGGGATTACTGCTAAGTATATGGTACTGGTGAGTGGACCTTTTTCATTTTTGGATCTTATCAAGTAAATATAGCATACACTTGTAATCTATATTTGGAAGCAGATTGAAGGAAAGACTAGAAACCACAGGAAAGGCAAATGCCACCAAGTGGAGGACATAAAACTGCTTTTCCAACACCTTACTCCACAGAGGCTAAAAGTTAATTGGAAGAAATACAGAGAGTTATTTCAGAGAGTAGACCAAAAAAATGTGAAAAGGACAGAGATGCGAATGAGCAGGATATACAGAGACAGGGTGTTGGTCCACATTAAGAAGTTTTTTAGAGTTTTCCACTGCATAAATATTCTGATGAGATGGCCAAAGTCCTGTGGGGTGTCATGAAGCAGAACCCATTGATCATCCAATGAGATGTAACTGTAAGGGTAAGAAAGTAGTTGGAAATCTGTTTGAAAATCTAATCGCTAAGTTGTTTTTAAGCTGAAAATAAAAAGAGCAATGGTTTGAGCGTGCCTTAAACACCTATCTGTAATCAATGAAGAACAGGTCCCTCACAAGTCCCTAAAACTATTCAGATCTCTTGTGTATGGGTACTGTCAGGTACCGATGCTGGGGACATCAGGAGGAGTCAAGCAAACAGATGAAACTGAAGTAGAAGAAGATGACTGATCATAAGTGTAGGTTAACTTGCTCCTGTCTAAAATCAGTCCATTGTTCAAGAACTAGTACTAGGGGATTTCCTCAAAAGAATATCTCCCTAGTTTCTTAACAGGTGTCCTACTGTCTCAGACAAGATGATTGAAACTGATCATTTAAATGTCTATTGTCTTACCTCTTACTGAAAACAACCTAACAAAGATTTAAAATCCTAAACTCTGAGAATACTATTTTGAAATGCCCTGAGATCTAATTTTTCTGATTACCATATTGCATTTTCCCCGCATGTTTACTCTTTCCTCATTATAATCTTAGATCCTCAATGATAGTGATTCCACTAAATCTCCCTCTTCTGAATGCCCATCCTTGTTGTTGGGATATAATTAAGTTTCCAGGTTGCTTAGGAAACTAAACCTAGGCAGCAGCTGTCACGGTTTTACAATGAGGTCCCATTCCAATTCAGTTCCTTTGTCAGAGGTTAAATGGACGACACACAATATTCCAGAAGAAGCACTTTTTAAACCTGTGTGTTGAATTGTACTTAAAAATGTAATTTGCAATGTTCAAGGAATTGTCTTTCTGAAAGTTGTTGAGGGAAAAGAAGACAGTGTTGCTGTTAGGACCACAAATTCCAGGAAGTAACAAGCCATTGTGTCAGATGCAAGCAGCACTGGGGACCTGGCTGTGAAGAAGATGGGAGCTGTGTTTGCAGGCCTGCCAGCATCTCTAGGCAGGCAAATGAAAACCACCTGCCAGAGCAATGATACCCAAGAGCCCTCCTCAGACCAGGCAGGCAGAGTCAATTGTTCTTAGAAAATGAAGGAATAAAAGAGTTCAGTGTCATAGAAATTAAAATGGTTCGAGTGATGAACAGCATAAGGATAATGGCTTCAGCTGTGGCATTTTGCAGAGGTGTGAAGCTTTCATAGACATTTTTGCATGTTTTATAACCCTAATTAAAGATATTTATTAGAGGATGAGTATTTATATCAAGTGAAAAAAATTATAGCATTTCTTTTTTAAGTACATTAAAATTATTGAGTGATGTTTATACCACTTCTATACATGTACATTAATGCAATAAGCAATAGATGTTTATTGTGTGCCAATAATGCAATATAAATGTCCAGGTGCAGAGTAGCATAGTGGAAGAAGCCTATGAATATGTCACTAAGCAGAACAAAGGGTAAATTCCTCAAGACAGCTATGCCAGCTCTGCTGAGACAGTTTCTTCACCCAAGTAATAATTAAGAGTTGTGTATTTTAACATAGTAGAAATAACATATTTTCTTTTCAAAGAGTTTAAGAAAAACTATTAGTGAATTGGAAGGGTACCCATACTTATTGAAGATAAGTAAGGGCTATAATGGTATAGGAAAAATCAAAACTATTTTACACACATACACATATCAATTGGATTACAATAAAATCTAGGATATTATACAATTAATACACAGCAATAAGTCTTTTCCTAGTAGAAAGTATTATTTTGCAAAGTGTTATCCTTAAGATTTATTGATTGTATTTACATATAGAAACTAGGTAACCTTTGCCAAGTTAAATACTTAATAAGCATTCTGCTCACTGGTTGAAAAATGTAGTATGTATATGACTGAAATGAACTATCCTGAACAACAACTTTTGGACTCAGTCTTTCTTATGTAAAGTTACCTATTTATTTCCTATATTGATAAAACAAATCTCAGTATCTCATTGAAATGGAAATTTGATGAGACTTACAATATAAGAAAGTACAGAGATAATATTATATATATATATATATATATATATATATATATATATATATATATAAAAGAATTCTGTTATTTTTACAGTTATGGTACAAGTACATATATAAAGAATTCTGTTATTTCTACAGTTATGGTAAAAGTACATATGTATATCAATCATATAAAATTTCGTTTTTGGACAAAACAAAACAAAATAGAATAAGATAAAACAAACCCTATCACATGAAAACTGGACAAGGCAAACCAAAGAAAAGATGAAAACTCCAAGAGCAGTCATAAGAATCAAAAACCCACTTGTTCACACGTTCAGGAGTCCCATAAAAATATTAAAATGAAAGTTATAATATATACATAGAGAACTTGTTAAATACCTGTGCAGTTCCTGTGTTTGCTGTTTTAGTGTCTGTGCATTCATATGAACTCTGCTCAGTTGACTTATAGGATCTTGTCCCCTTGGTGTCTTCCATTCTATTCTTTCTGCTTTTCCTCCCATGAGGTTCCCTGAGTTTTGAGGGGAGGAATTTGATGAAGACATCTCATTTAAAGCTGTGTGTTCCAAGGGCTCTCATTCTCTGATTAATGTCTGGCTGTGGGTCTTAGTATTTGTTACCATCTACTGAATGAGGTAGTTTCACTGACGGTGACAGAGTAAGGCACTGATATATGAGTATAGAATAATATCACTAGGAACTTTATTGTTTTTTTTTCTATATACCAGTAATGTGTGGTTTTACTAAGTTTCTGGGCTTTCTTGTCTCTATCTGATGGTTCAACCAAGCAGTATCTGATATGGTTATATCTCATGGAGTGGGCCTTAACTCAAATCAGGCATTAGTTGGACGCTACCACAAGCTTTGTGCCACCATTGCCCTGGCATATTTTGCAGGTGGATTAGATGGTATATATAAGAGAATTTGTTTATGTTTTTCTTTTGGTAGCCTATAGAGTACTATCAGAAAGTTGGATTCAATCTACCTCAAAACCTGGCTGTAGCACTCTTGGTTGTATACCCACAAGATGCCTCATCCTACTACAGGGACATTCTATTATTATAACCCAAAACCGTAAAAACCCTAAATGTCCCCCAATAGTATAATGGAAAAAGAAAATGAACATTTACATACTAGAGTATCTTTCAGCTGTTTAAAAAAAATGACATTATGAAGTTTCCAGGTAAATGGATGGAACTAGAAAGAAAACATGAACAAAAAAAAACCCACCCTGAATGCGGTAATACAGACCCATAAAAATAAATATGAGGTATACTCACTTGCATATATATATATATATATATATATATATATATATATATGCCAATGAATAAATGATAACCAAGCTATAATCAATAGACCAGAGAAATTAAGCATAGAGGAGGGGACTGGGTGTGGGGTGGTTAGGCATATATCTCCCTGGGAGTAGGAAACAGAATAAATATTATAGGTAGACTGAGGATAGGGACATGGGAATGGAAGGGTCATTGGGAAGGGGCAGGGGGATGGGGTTGAGGGACAGAATGTGAGAAAAGAGATTAGAATTGAGAGGCTTTGGGGAGACAATATGGAAACCTAGCTCAGTGGAAACTTTCTATAATATAAGGTGATCCCAATGAATTCTCTAAATGAGTGAGATGGTGTCCCAACTGGCCATCTCTTGTCATGAACAAAGCTTCCAGGGCCAAGACTGGGCTACATCTAATTGAGTGTTGGCCAAAAGGATTTCATGGAAATCTTCAAATAATTCAAGCTGTTATCAAGACTATAGGCTACTTTCAGAAAACTTACAGCATGTTCCCATTGCTAAAGACACCACCCATACTAATAATTGAACAGGGAGAGGTCAAGCTTGTGCCTATATTCTATTAGGTTTGGTATAGAAATAGTTTTAAATATATTTGTCACAGTTTGGTTGGTGTTGAAAATGGCAAAGAGAAATAAAATTTCAAACTATAAATAACCTTTTATGCACATTTCATCTTCTAAATTAATGATAGATTCAGTTGCAGTACTTCTCACCTAGGCAGATAATGTGGTGTTAGCTCCATTATTTGAGATATCAAAACCCCAGAAATAAATTAAATTATAGAAATACAATTTAACACTATTAATAGTTCCTTCTTGCTCCTGACACTGAGTCACAGTAAAAAAAAACAAGCAAGGGTAGTAGGAAGAAACAAATTACTGATTTGCCTTTATATAATTTATATATAACTAAATATATATTATATAGTCGCAATGTGGAAGGTTGACATGAAGGACATGATAAGAATGTGATAAACAGTGATGAGAGATAAGAGAATCTGGAGGTGAGATGTTTTATCATATTTTTCCAAGAATATATTATATGTGTCTGTGAGACAGGCACAATATTATGAATATCTAGGAATTCTCCATACCAGGCAATAGAAAAAGACCAGAGTGTCTATGATATGACTGAACTGCATATGTTCCAGAAATGAATGTTCTGAGTACGTAGAATGGGCAGATAGGTGGAGGGAATGGGAGTCCACATACTCACAAGAGTGAATAAGAACTAGAATGTTAGCAAGAGGATAGAAGTGAGCAAGTTTAAGTAAGGAATTTAAATATTATTCTGAAGTCAAGAAGCAAACAATGAAACATTTGCCACTGTGTAAAAATATTTTGAGTTTAAGAGAATAAGAAAGTAGGATACTAAAAAGAAGAATGAAGTTAAAAGTGCCTTGCAGAATGATAAATTTGGCAGTGATTTTATAATGTTGCTTCCTCCTACCTACTATCATTTGCTCTCAAAGAATTATGAGATAAATTACCAACTGAGAATAAGGGCTAAGAATGAATTTCAGGAGATCTGAGGAAAGAAGAGAGGAGCAATACTCTTTGCATGAATAAATGTGAGAAGAAAATCAATTTTGGTTAGATTTATCCAGATTTTATTTTTATTAAGCTAGTGTGAACAGGTTAAAGGAGAATGAAAGAATCGATGATGCTTCCACAGGTTTGATTATGATTTGTGTCATAGGATAAACATGAAGGATGATGAATGAGTAAAGACATACATATGGATAGAGGTCTTCAGATAAGAGAGAAACTGTATTGCTGAAGATATTAGAGTGAGCTGTAAGTAGGAGGTCAAGGAGGAAAGCAGAGAAAGAGAACTGAAATTGATATCTGAAAAGTAGTGCAATTGGTCATGACATGGCATAGAGTGAGTGAGAGGGGTGGAGAATGCATTTGAGGAAGTGAGAAGCCAGAAGATTAGATGGACTGTTTTAATTAAGTGGTTATTGAAGCTATCAAACCTCCAGTTTGGATAAAAAGCAGAGAATGTGATATGCCAGATGCTAAAATCAGTAAATGATTTCAGCTAAGGGGTATATAATTTAATTACATGAGCTTCAAATTATCTTGAGCATTTGCAACAAATAAACAAACTAGAAAAGAGTGACTTTGCTGGACTATATGGTTTTACAGTGACTTCTCTGTATCCAATGTGTTCATTAAAGTACTTAGGTCTACCAGATAGCTACAAAAATACTAACTCAGAACTAGGAATCAAAATAGTGAAATGTGTAAGAAATGGGAGACTTGGCTGTTGTATGGAAGGTGAATACATGAAAATGGTAACATCAACTGATGAGAAATGTCAGGCAAACTAATTTTAGGAAAAGCAGAAAAGAAAGAATAGTAAGAGGGGATGAGAAACAAATAGAAGAGACATCACAAGTAGTGTGACAGAATACAAGTGGGGTTGTATTTCAAGAAGGAAGCAACCTTTGCTGTGTCTAAGGTTATGAAATTTTCTATCAAAGCGGTAACATAAGAGTATTCTCTGTGTAGAGCAATGACTGTTAGTTTTGGGGATGACTGCAGGAAAGTACTTACCTGTAGAACAAAGAAGCTACGTGAAATGTTGGCCAGATATGAAGATGGACTTCAAAGCAAGAGATGTAGCTCAGAACGTGTGAATTATTCTTAAGAAAAATAGATGTGAAGTCTTTAGGTGGAAGACAGAGGTATTCAGAAGGGAGTAATAAGTCTTAGATACAATATGGAGTTATTGTTTTAAACAAAAGCCCTGTGAATGAATAAATTCTTATATTTATATTTCCATGTTTTCATATGATAGTATATGCATTAATGTAATATTTAAGAACTATCTGACATTTATACTTGATTACACATTTGTCAAGTGTAGTGAACATATCCTATTCAACTTTGCTATCCAACTAGCTACCAAAGTGCAGTATAGCCAGGAAAATAGCATTTTTGAATTGGTTTCTACACCAAATGATATTTTAGGAGACAGTAATGGAATTAAAATGAATCTCAGAGAAAGAAAAGTTGTAGAATGTTTTATAATGACAAGATAAAGAGCTTAATCACTGTGCTATGTTTGTCAAGGAAATAGACATCCTGAAAGAAAATTCGAAGAGACTCATAAGAAAATAACCCTGAAGTGACCTGCATAGAAGAGAACACTGTGGATAGAATAGCAGTTTAGAAGTCACTGAAGTGAGATGATAGATTACATTAAAAGAAACTATTTAGCTATCATCTAGAATTGGACTCTCCTCAACAACTAACCATGTAACAACTGGAAAGAATTATTTAATATATCCCCATATCCATAATTATAAAAAGTATCTCCCAATTATATTAAAGGTGTCAAATAGAAGATAAGAGTTCATTTCAAGAAAGTCTAAGACTTAGAGCAGAAAGCATCAATAGCATCTGTGCTGTAACACAAGACATTTCCTATGGAAACTACTAAGAGAACTCTGTTTCTATTGGAAATGGGCAAGAAAATGGATCTCTCTCTTCTCCAGGCTCAAATATTGGGTTGCAGAGTAACCTGGGGAGGGTAGGCTATTAATATTTCTTATTTACCTCAGCCCTGAGTTAAAAACACACCATTCCAAACAAGAACAGCAAACAACGAGAGCTATGTATTCTTTCCCCATAATAACTTTGCCTAGACAGAAAGCAAAATCTTAGAGAAAACACAGATAACGAGCATTTCTACAGCTCTCCATGAAAGAATTAACGTTTGAACATATTGTAAAATAATTCACAGATTTTTTTAAAAAGCATTATTGAAAACAATGGAGGTTCTAGTGCAAAGCTGTAAGTGGGTTCTCATAGATTTTGATAAAATTACCATCAGAACTTCAGAACAATCAAAAGTTAACTAGAGGAATCTAAGGAAGATGCAAGAAAGACTTTCTGAAATCACAGTAAACTGGGGGATGGGAAAGGTATATATATACAAAGACAAAGGGCAATCAGAGCAAGCAAAGTGTGCTCCTGAAAAAGATCAGTGAGAATGGGAAACACAGAAAACTTGAAAATATATCCCAAGACACACACAGAACAATTAGCACACATCAGAGGCCTGAGTTTCCCTAAGAAATTAAATGTGTCCTCTGGTTGAACAGTGATCTCCTTAGATCAAAGGGACACCCCAAGCAAACCAAATGAAGAATAAAATCACACACACCTGTAATTTTACAGACTTTTACCTGCTGAAGCTGTGTTCTATTGGCAGTGTTATCTATGGGGAAATACAAGCTAATAATTGCTGCCTAATCAAACGGGAAGTTTTCAGTTCCCTAAAGTAAGAAAATGCTCCAAAGCCACACATTCAAAGGAATAGCAAACAATATCGTACTAAGGAGGATTAATCACAAACTATAAACAACAAAAATATTTCTTAATTTATGCTGACCTAGGTCCTATTCAGAAAAGAGATGCTAGAGTTGCAGCTATGTCTGAGTTATAGTTCAGAACCAATTCAACCAACACATTAAGTAAACGAATAAATGACCAGCTAAAATAAAGATGGTCAACTGTGGGGTATTGGGAAGGAAATCAGGATCAAATAATAAATTATCCGAAATCCAGGATTTTAAACAAAACATACCATAAACCAACCAAAGCAGAAAGTGTGACCAGCATTCGTCAGTATGTCGAGAGGACTACAGTGTACTATGTGTAGATAAAGGTGACATGCTGACAATATTTACTTAGATAAAGAATTAATAAAGTAACAAACCTTTTAAAAGAACCAGATAGCAATTCTGAAATTGAAAAGCATAACAAGTGATGCAGGGCTTTAGTAAGGGTGAGTACAAAGAGGAGGGAAGGGGAGATGAGAAGAAAGAGTATAGGGGAAACCTGCTCAAAGAAACACTAAGTGAAAACTTGCCAAAGTTGATGAAAAACATTCATTTGGACTTTGAAGACTTAAAAAGCTCCAAATAAGATAAGTGCATCAGCATCTCTAGCTAGACAAATTACAATAGAAAGAATGCTAGCAAGAGACAAAGGAAAAAATCCAGAATGCAACAGGATACAAATGACAAGGACAAGGAAGCCCAAGTGAGATAATTTTAACAGCAGATGTCTCATCAGAAACAATGGAAGTCGGAGGCCGTGGGATGACACATTCAGATTAGTAAAAGTGAAAATTGTCAACCAAAACTTTTTCCAGAAAAAAAAAATTCACCTGTCAGAAATGAAGGCAGAATAAAGAAATTCCAAGATACATAAAACCTGAGAAGATTTGTTCTTTATAGACCTGTCTTAGAAGAAGGGGGCCCTTCAGGTTGAGTGTCAATGATATCAGACAGTACTTTCAATCCATCCCATGACAAACTCTATCATTAACATAAGTATGTAGGCAATTATAGAAGATAATGTAATTGATCAATTATCTAGTCAGAAAATCTATATAGAAACCAAGAACTTGTATTATACTATAGACTAAATGGACCTGACAGGCATACATGGAACAAACCATGAGCACTAATAGAAAACACATTTCTCTGAACACCTATTTGACATCATACAGGTCCACTCACATGTGAAGCTACAGAACAAATATATTTTAATTTATAAAGAGTAAAACCATATAAAATATTCTAATGACAAAGGTATGAGACTAGAAATCAGTAAAAACGGGTGTGTTGGAAGAATGACAAAGGGAAAGCACTGGGTTTGGGGGCAATCAAGAACATAGAGAACACAAAAATGAGATTTTTGAGAGGAAAGTTTACAATAATAAATGGTGATATTAAGAAAAAGAAAATAGGGACTGGGTATGTTGCTTCATCAGCAAATTATTTTGGTTTTTATCACAAGGTCTGAATTTGATCCCCAGAATCCATGTTATAAATAAAAACGCCAAAACAAGACTATCTATAATGCCATGACTTTGAAAATCAAGACTTGTGGACCCCCAGGGTCTCCCTGATCAGCTAGTATAGTCTAATCAGCAAGAGCTAGGACACTGAAAGGTCCTACATTTAAAATGAAGCATATGGTATCCGAGGAATGATTCGCAAGGCTGCCTTCCTGCCTCTTCATACACATGAATACATGTGGATACACACCATCACATGCACATGAACAGAAACACACATACACACACATACACACACACACACACACACACACACACACACACACGAGAGAGAGAGAGAGAGAGAGAGAGAGAGAGAGAGAGAGAGAAGATAAAAAGCAAGCTCTCACGCAGTCTAATAATACAGCTCAAGAAACTAAGAAAAGAGAAATATAGGCCCAAATTTAACAGGGTTGAAGAGTGATAAATTAGGGAGAGAGGGGGAAGAGGTGTACCTAATCTGGAATTGGGTGAGGGAAAAGGACTGAAGCCCTAAGGGTCAGCAAAAACAATGGAAACAGGTAACTTTGGGAGCTAGGCGGTTGGTAGGACCCTCCAGGATGCACCAGAGACCTGGGAGGTGAGAGAATCTCAGGATTCATAGGGAGGGACCTTAGATGAAATGCCTGACAGTAAGGAGAAGGAACTTCCCAAGGCTTCTCTTAAGAGGCCAGCATTATCCTTATACCATAACCAGATAAAGATACTGAAAGAAATGAAAATTACCATTCACTGTCTTTAATGAACATTAGCGTGAAAGTCCTAAGCAAAACTAGGGAGTTAAGTGCAACACCGTGTTTCAAAGATCAAATTCTATAATTAGGTGCATTTTATCCTTTATAGGCATAGATGGTTTAATATAATCTAATTAATCACTGTATGACATTCTGTTACTGAATAGAGGATAAAAATAACCAGATAATCTCTATGGGTATAAGAAAGTATACCATTAAAGTTATCCATTTATATATTTTTAGGCTCTTATAATATTGAAGAATTTTACCTCAACAAGATAAAGGTTACATATGACAAGTCCACATTTTATAATGACAATTACAAAAATATGTGAGATAGGAAGGTTTAACATAATATTTTATTAATTTTTGAGAATTTAATATTATATATTTTTACTGACTACAACCCCCCCCAACCTGGCTCTTCTCACATACACCTCCACTTTCCTTACACCCTCAATTTGATGTCCCTTTCCTTTTTTAGTAATTCACCCAATCAAGTTTATGCTGAACATCCACTCTTAGGTGGGAGGGCGGCCATACTGGAGGATGGTTGGCCTACCAGAGAGATTCACACTCTTTTATTCCTTTTATTGTAAATAGCTTTTAAAAATGACATTATATATCCTTATTAATGTTTCCCCTCCCTCTACTCCTCCTAGTTCCTCCCTACCTCTCTTCTCATCCAGATCCACCCCTCTCATGAGAAAAACAAATAGGCTTCTAAGGGTTAAGTAAAAATGAGATAAAACAAAAACTAATACATTGGAGTAGAACAAAACAAACAGAAGGAAGAGAAGCCAAGAAAAGGCACAAGAAACATAGATACAGAGACCAATTTGTTCACACCCAGAGGAATCCCAGGAAAACACTAATCTAAAAGACACAATATATACTCAAAGTACACTCTGTTTCTTATTCTGCAAGATTTTCTTAACCCAACTGCAGGCATCCAATGGAGATATCTATTTTAGGGCTTAGTGTTCCAAGGACTCTTATTTTCTGCATAATGTCTGGCTGTGGGAAGCTTCTCTGATGACGGCCAAGGGACAAATCTACAAGTATAGCAGAATATCAGGAATCACTTTATTGCTAATTTTTAGAACAGTAATATTTGATTTAAACAACTGTTTCATTTTTGCCCAGAAACCAATAAATGTCAATAGCTCCACGGCTAGAGGTGGGGCCTTATGTCTTCATGTGACAGTGCTGATTGACTAAGCCAACACTGTTCTCTACTGCTGTGCCCCCTCCCATCTCTTTCCATCTCATACCCATTCAAGTCTCTCCTACTGTCACATATCAGACACTGACCTGCCTAAGGTCGACTTCCTTTTACTCTACCATTTACTGTAAGTTAAAACTGCTTCAAAATTCCATCATTTGCCAGCCAAAAGAGCTGATCAATTTAAAATGTATATATGACAAGACATGCTGGTTGTGGATGTGGGAAAAAGGGAACTCCCCTGCACTGGTGGTAGGAGAGTCAATGGTTGTAGCCATGTTGGGAACTAGTATGGTTGTTCATCAAAATCTAGAAATAGGTCTCATATCTGTCAGAGCTAGACTATCTCTTGTCCTAAGAACAAAGAGTTTAAGGCTGGGAACAGATTTGTGTCAACGTAAGGAAATAAATTTAACCACCTGATAAGGATAAAGGAAGAAGTAAGGATTATCATGCATATAAACAAGATTAATAAACAAACCCAGCAAACATTGATTTATCTTTTCAGGAGACAAGATCAAAGATGACAGAACACCATAGTTCTATATATTATTAAGTTGTAACACATGTAGATACAATAAAGTATAATAGAAATAAGCTAATAATATCACCTGACAAATGTAGGAGGAGTGAGGGCTGTGCTCAAAAATCTTTCATTCTTATATTATAATGTGAGTAAACTGGAGATAGAGTTTGATCATTTCAGATATCTGTTGTAAACACTGTGCCTCACACCAGATACTAAATTTAATTTAATAAACAACTGGATCATATGCTAAAATGCTGCTGTTAAATCCAAAAAAACTCATAGAAAAAATATGTAATCATAGTTGCGTATGGGGAGATGCATGTGTGTGCATGAACATCTGTGAGACATTGGTGGTGATCAGAGGATAACTCAAAGGAGCCAGTTATCTCCATACACAATGTAGATCCTGGAGACTGGACTCAGGCTGTCAAGCTTAGCAGCAAGTATCCCTACCCACTGAGATCTCATCAGCCAGAGTATGCCTTTATGGCTTTAACTTAGGCCATTACGTCTTAGACCAAAGGGGAAAAGTGTCAAAAGGAAACCTCGGTACACTGGATTGCGTCAAAACTCCAGTTTTGTGCTGTGCAGGGGCACTCTTGATAAAATGAAGTGGCAACCCTGAGAACAGGGAGATTTATTTCCAAATTGCATACTGATAAGTTCCTGACAGACATATGAAATACATAAAAAGTTCACTTAACTCAATAATACCAAACAATCCGATTTCAAATATAAAAAGGATTTGAGCAGATACTTCTATGGTGTTACACAAATAACTAATGTCACATAACTGAGATACATAGATGCCTTCAGAGAAATGAAAGTCACATCACAATGACACATCACTTCATATACACTAGGATGTTTACTATTAATAAACAAATACAAAACAAAAACTGCAAACTTACTGATGCTCTTAAGGGTGGATAAAACTTGATACTGTCATAGACCGTTATTGGCAATATATAATTTAGCTATTGGGAATTCCTTTGACAATTTCTGAAAACATTAAAATGGTTACCACATGGCTTGTTTAAGCTGGTGCGTCTACGTGACTGAGGCAGGGGTGTATGTCTATCTGGTAAACATTATTTTCAGGTGTGTCTGTGAAGGTATTTCCAGAAGGTGGATATTTGTTGAATTGCTGAATGGAATGATAGAGTTCCTGTTATAGGCTTGAAGCATCTACACTATAGAGAGTCTGAGCTTTCCCAGTATGGGTGTGCACTGTCTACCATTAGGCATCTGAGAAGAGTAAAAAGTCAAAGGAAGTTGGGTTGTGTCTGTCTCACTACATAATAAATATATTGATTAATTATCCTTCCCTTTCCCTTTCAATATTATGTTTACCATTAATGATCTGTTTTTCAGGACCTCAAATTTATTTTAAAATTTACATTTTTATTTCACAAGACTTCTTGATCCTTTAAATTGCCAACTATATTTTGTGGGCTTTCTCAGCCTCTAGATAAGATGAGTCAAGTGGTTATCAGAACTCTAAACACACACACATGCATACATGCCCCCCACACACCTGTAATCAGTCACACTAGCGTTGCTCTAAACATAGAAAACTTCTGAGAAAAAGCTAAGAGTGAACTCAGCAATGTAAATTCTCAGATCGAAAGTCATGTGTGCGATCTGCATGCATCAGCTCTGCTTCAAAGCAGAGCCTCATGCCCTGAAGTTGCAGGGTGAAAGCAATGAAATTGAAACAGAAACTTCACTCTGCAATTAGACAAATTACAAAGCCAAGCCTCCAGTACTGTAAGGTGTTTCTTGTTAAGAAGGGAACTAACTGGAGGAGGATTGCATGCTAAAGGTGGGATATAGATGCAGGAGGAGCCCGCTCGAAGCTAGAGTTAACCAAGCCCTCATGCTTTTCTTCTCAAGGGAACAGGTCTCTACACCAGCAGTAGTTTCAGGGCTTTCAGTCAGCACTTGAGAGGAAGTTAATACTCCCCATCCGAATGCTTATAACATAAAACACTTCCCTTAGGTTCTAACTCCTCTCCCCATTTCCCCCAATGGCAACCAGTAGTGAAAGACAATGTATGATTAAGAAGAATGTGTTCAAAAGGTCAAAAGAGAAACTCCAAAAATTCCCAATTTGTGCACAAGGAAATTCAAAAGACCACTGTAGGAGAATAAATGACATCACAGTGAGAGTCAGGCAGCAGAGAACCCAGGTCAGGGTCAGGGCTGATCAGAATCCTCTGAGGCCACACCCTTAGAGTGGCCAGTCTTTGGCCAGTCATGCCTTCCACTTTAAACCTCCCCAAACAGCACCATCAAGTTGAGAACTAAGTGTTCCAACTCATAGTTCTATGAGGGAAATATTACCTTTCAACCTCAGTGCCCTTGAATAAAGAAGTGACCAGATACAGTGCAAGAAGGACCTAGAGTGAGTAACAAAAGATTTTATTGTTGATTTCTTACCCTAAAACGTCTCACGGGGACCCCTCAGTGCTTTTGCAGAGTAACTCTATGTTCAGTATCCAGAAGTAATTATATCATTCAAGGACTACTCTTGGATTTGATAGTAATTCTAGGAGACTCGAAATACCATTAGCCCTCCATGTAAAGAAGAATTATGAAGTTCAGGTGATCAAGGGATTTTTTTTTTTTATTCTCAAGTCTATCTCAAGAAGTTGAGTGACCCACTCAAATGGCAGAATTTCCAAAATGTTTCTCTGATCAATGGAGGAAGGGCCATTCTAGAAATGGAAGCTATTATAACTGCCTAACTCCAAGAAACCTATGGAATGCCCCGTTCCTGTGGGGACTGCGGTGATTCATGCCATTGCTAAGAATTTCAAAGATTCAGATATAATTTTTTCCATATCCATATTCATCGGTCCTATTTTTCTTGTGCAGAAGAACAACTGACCTTGGAAAATGACAGTGAGTTCAGAACCATAAAGGTGTAGTGACTCTAGTACACTGTTTTCTGTACATGATGTGGCTTCATCTTTTGAGCAATTTAATGCATATTATTGTACCTGGCAGGAAATTATGAGTCTGGCAAATGAGCTTTGTGTTTTTCAGCTTCTTGCTTGTGAACACTACGAGAAGCGATTTGCTCTCAGGTGGCGAAGCCAGCAATTTACCTCTACTCTTCTGCCACAGTGGGATATTAGCTCTCTAGACCAATGTCATCAATTATGTTGCAGGAACTCTGACTATCTCTCCTGTCGACAACAGATCGCAGTGATTCATTAGATTTATGGTATTATTCTCATTAGACACAGTAAGCATGAGGGAACTACTGTTCTGAACTCACACCCGAGATGCTTGTATGTAAGATGAAAGAAAAATTAATTTAAAATTCAAGCACATTATTACAGAAATTTTTAGGGTTCCCAGTGTGTGGGATCTATCATTTTTTGGGGGGGGGTTATCATTTTTAAGTTAAGGGATAAGTTGTTTGTTTGTTTCTCAGTCCTTTCACCTCTTCAACCATCAAACTGGCAAAATGCTTCCCGTGATACATAGGTGTATTAGTCAGGGTTCTCTAGAGTCACAGAACTTGCAGATAGTCTCTATATAGTAAAGGAATTTATTGATGACTTACAGTCTGCAGTCCAAATCCCAACAATGGTTCACTAGTAGCTGTGATTGGAAGTCCAAGGATCTAGCAGTTGCTGAGTCCCACACCGCAAGAAGGCGAAAGAGCGAGAGCCCGACTCCCTTCTTCCAATGTCCTTATATGGTCCCCAGCAGAAGGTGTAGCCCAGATTAAAGGTGTGTGCCACCACACCTTTAATCCCAGATGATCTTGGATTCGGAGATCTCCCTGTCTTAATCTTCTGGATTCAATCACCACTGTGTCTCAAGATCTCCATACCAAGATCCAGGTCAGAAACTTCTATCTCCCAGTCTCCAGATTAGGTTCACTGGTGAGCCTTCCAATTCTGGATTGTAGTTCATTTCAAATATAGTCAAGTTGACAACCAGGAATAGCCACTACAATAGGCATATATAGGAATGCATTTACCATGGGAGTCTGCAGTTCTGTTTCTAGGGAGGTCCAGAACAAGGAAAAACTGAGGTCTAGTCCACTTCTCTAGAGCTTCAGGAACTGCTGGAACTCAAAGACCCAGAGCTGCTGGGTCAAAGTCAGACAGGTACTGACTCAAATCCTGTAGGACCACTATAGGAAAGTTAATGTGTGCCTACGAATTGGGCATTGCCTGACCCAAACTGCACGGTAACACCACAGGCAGTGGGATATGTGGGATTGTAGACAAGCAAACTGTGGGAGAAAAATATGCCACATAACCTCTCTATTACTTTTTCTCTCCCCACTGGCTCTGGTGTGCTCATGATATCATATATCAGTAGTAGATAGGAAGAGAAGGCACATAACCAACTAACAGATGGTTCAAACTGATATACAGGCTTTCTCAGAGAATGAGGACCTAAAATACTGTAATTCCTTGCTGGACCATTTCAGATGAGCAGTGGTAATGTGAATTCATTGATTTGGGTACCATGTTTGGCAATGCATAACTTTGTTTACTTTTCTTGCTAAAACATGGTCAGATGTGTTAAATACATATGATCTGACAAGATTATCAGGAATTTTGCAACAAGGCAAGACTTGAAAATTTACTAATAAGTATACTTACACAAAAAGTTTATGGAGAGACTTTGCCTGTAACAGAAACATAAAACTATGTAGAAGGCTTAACAATCAATTCAAGAAAATGATTAATTCTGAATATATCTTTGTTTTTTTTTCTTTTCCTAGACACCTCTCTCTCATTTATCAATGAGCTCATGAAAGCATTGACAGCAGTGGTATAAATTACACAACATGAATTTCCATTCTTTGACTTAGTTATAGGCAAAAGTGGTCAGACTGATAGTATCTTGACCTCATGTAGAATCATTCCTGATGGGTGAGATAGCATTTCAATTTTCTACATTAAGAAGAATTACAAATGTGAAACATGCTACATACACATCATGATCTTATATAGTTGTACATCTGACCATATCTTATCAAGACAAGCAAACAGCATTGTACAGTCCTAAATATTCTGCCCAATGCATAGCATTTATATGGCCCTGGTGGGATGGTCCAACCACCCTCATCAGCCTTTAGGTAGGTGTATGTGTAGATATTACAACCAACTACATTTGTGGATGTCAAAGTGTGAAAACACAGGGATGGGAATGAACTGATATTGTCCTGGAACTGCCTTGGGAGTGATGAGGATGTTCTAGACATGGTTGTGGTAGCATTACATAAAAATACTGCATTGTAGAATGTAATGGGTAACTTTTATACAATATAAATCACATCTCAGTAATGCTTAAAAGGTTTTTTAAAAGTGGTTAAAATATCACAAGGGAGGAAAAAGATGAAATATGTAAGACATTATTAAAGAAGGGTAATTAATTCATCAATAGAAAATAACAAGTAGAAAATTGGAAGGAGATTGTTAGAATTTGTGTGTGTGTGTGTGTGTGTGTGTGTGTGTGTGTGTGTGTTTGTGTGTGTGTTTGGCATAGCCCAAATCTCCCTATGGTGATGTTGCCATTTTAATGAGTGAGTGAATGAGTGCTTTGAGCCAGAGAGAAATGTAATCCAAACACTGCTGTAAGAAGACTGATTTAGGCATGGTAGGATTTTTAGTTTAGATAGACACCATTCTTACATTGTAAAATGCCATCGTTGTATGCAATATTATTTCTCATTCTTTTTGTCAGCACAACCTTCTACAGCTACCAAGCTAACTGTTTTGTCATTTCTCATTGCTACATGGTGTATATCTTTTATAATTAAATTCATGCCAACTACAAGTCACTCTTCTCTGACCTCTACTGATATTCTCAGGCTCAATTCGACATACATGTTTCTAGAAATGTCCTTGATCAGAGGCTGTGATCTAATTTTCATGCTTTCTCTGTGTTCCCCCTTCAACATATACAAATTTGGGATCTATGCTTATTGACATATTCCATTGCATATAAAACTACTGTTATGTTTCTGTGTATACATATGTATAACACATACATTTTCCTCATATAAATTTCTGGTAGATGGTGACAATTTTACTTTTGTTGACTGTGTCTTAAATAACTACAATATATGATTTGGCATTTAAAAATTATTCAAAATGTTCTGTCACAAAACAATCATATTTGCTTGATATACTATTATTTATAGACCAAATGAGTGCTATCAGATTTCATATGTTGAAATGAACCCTCAATATTATAACATTGAGAGGTGAGAGCCTTTGGAAAGTAACTGCGATATCAAGGTGGAACTTTTGAGAACAAAGTTTAAAAAGAAGAAGGAAAACTGTAATGAGAGAGGTACAGGGTTTGGGACATAGGGAAGAGGTAAAGAGCCAGTTTAGCTTTGTGCAGTCTTGTGTTTGTCAACACAATGAGTCTGGGGGTGAGAATTATTCTCTGTGATTTTTATAATTTCTACACCTATAAGGATGTGACACAGAGAGCTATTTGAAAACCAGGAACAGGTTCACTACTCACTGAACGGGGTTCCTCAATTCTTTAACCTTGCTCTTCCTAGGCTCTAGGTCTGTGGTAAGTAAATGCTTGCTGTATAAACTGCATAGTCTTTAGTATTCTGTTACAGCCACCTGGTTAGGACATTTTCTTTCAGATCATTTGGGTACATTTAATTTTACTGTAAAAATCTGAATGGCTCTAACCTCAATATTCAGAATGCATGATGTAGTTTATACTTTACAGACGGTCCTATTGTCACAGTAATATTATACAACTCATCTCTCAAACTAATGTTCTCTCTGACGTCTTATGGCTTATACTAGCTCCCAATCACAACCAGCTCCCATGGCAACGACATGGTTGTCTGGGCAAATTGTCATCATTGGGACTTCACCGTAGATATGAAAACAGCTGTGTTAGACAAAGGACAGTCTCTCTCAACACCTTGTTTGGGAGGGGATCTACCACAACTTCTCAGTCAACTTGATCACATTCAGAAGAGTTTTTTTCCAATTTGCTGTGGGGAAAGGACTTTCATTGGCTGGGGAGAATGCTCATCATAGTCTTTGGATGTATGTACATACTACTCACAGATGTCTTTACTGACATTTAAGAGAACCAGGCACACCCAATTTCATTGCCTTCTTGTTCCTTTTTGAGCAAGTGATGAAGAGTGAAATAATTTTTTTTAAATCTCTAATTTATTGCAGATAACCATTTGCCAGTGAGAATTTGATTTTACTTAAAAAGATGTACTCACCTTAAATGTCAAAGACTTTGACTGATTTAAAATTCTGACTTCTACAAGATAGATTTTTCACCTTCTAGTGTGTGAATTCGGAGAGCTTTGATTACAATTGCCTTAACAAAAATTTTAAGAAGCATTTATGAAGATTAAGTGAACTAAAGTTAGAAAATTGACTTAGAAATTAAAAATATTATACAGATAAGGTTAGCACTATTATAAGATTAAAAGTGTCAAATCTGTATTTCAGAGTAAAAGAGACTAAAAATAAATGAGTTATGCTTAAAAGAAGCTTTGAGAAAATTAATCTTTATTTTGGCTCATGAGATAAATTGTTATATAAGCACCCAAACTTAAATAGTACATTAAAATGAATGCCATGGCATGCATTTCAAAAGTTCAGAAAGGTGGGTTATTTTGAGGGAAATTAAATATGTTTAAGATGGCTAGATTTCAAATTAAAATTGATGTGTAGAGGATTCTGGAAATAGCTAGAAGAAAGTCTTATCAGAAATGTAACATAGGGTTGACAACCCTATGAAGTTATTATTCTAAGGAAGAGCCAAATGGCACAACTGGAAATCAGCGGAACCCAATTAACAGCGATGGGACCTCATGTGGAGATTGTGCAAAGGTAAAGGTTCTGTTTTCTATAGTAGATGGTGCATCTCAGATACTTACCTTATGATCTAGCCTATAGCAATAGGAAACACATAAAAAGCAAAAGTTAGGCATATTCTTGAACTCATCAAGAAACTGAAAAAAATGTATCAAAACAAGGTCTTAGTCATGGATTAGTAGGACTCAGAATTTAGTTATGGAGTCTAAACTCATGATAGACAATGGCTCTCCAGAATAAGACAAGAGTCCAGCCACATATATTTTGGAGTAAAAGCAAGACTACTGGGGTTAATGACTCAATCTGTGCATTTTTATTGGTACTTGACACATGACAAATATTGGTTTGAGACATAGGGCCAGGCCTTTTGTGACGAGACATGACAGTTCAAAAGAGATAAACTAGGTGGATGAGGGATACATCAAAAACTTGTTGTTAGCGCATGTATAAATCTTTATAAAAGATTTGCTTTAGTTATTTATGTATACATTGGTGCACATGGAGATGCCAGAAGTGGGCAATGGACCCTCAGTGCTAGAATTAGAGAAGCTTGTAGGATATTAGAGTTCACAGGTATTTGGTAAATGTTTGGAATGCGACATTGGTGCTGGGATATGAACACTGGTCTTGATACACAGCGCTCTCAACTGTTAAGTCATCTCTTTAGTCCAGTTTATACCTAATTCTTATCTGAAATAATGACTTGGGGAGGTCTTAGCAGAAAGATGAAAAGCCAATAAGAAAAAGAAACTTATAAGAATAAAAACAAAATAATTTTATTTTCCTCTAGGAGAGTCTGATTCTTGGTAGATGTTATATTTTTCAGATCTCCTGTTCTTGCTTAACTTCATTCTTTTTTGGAAATAGTTATGATCCAAAGTGAATATAGGTCATGTGTTCCACTCATCACCAGAATCAAATGCAATGTGAAGTTCAGTCATACTGCTTCACTGTGCCACATACTCCTAAGGAAATTGCCTGGTGATTGTGCAATTGTACAGAAATAACTTGGTGAATTTCTGAAATGATGAACTCAGAAAACTTCCAAAATTTAACAATGCACAATACATCATGCTTTGAAAGTCTCCCTTCCTGCTGCCATATTCAGGGTATTTTCATATATCCTCTAAGGAAATCTTTCCTTTTTCACACAGAGAAAAAATAGGTACTAAGCTGGAAGCACACAAAATAAATTATAACAAGAAGATCCCCTCATGCTATTGCTAACCAATACTGGAAAATGAGTATTCCCTCTAGGGCTTATTTTAAGGATACAGGTGTAACTTGGTGTCAGCATAGAGGCTTCTGGAATAGATTGACCCATCATGTTAGTAAATTTTGGAAATACCTTATAAATCTTCTCTATGTAAACATTTATTTTAGTTTAACTGATTTCTTTGAATTTCTTCTAAGAATGCAAAGTATTGAAGAAAAAGGAGGATAACCATATGGATCTCTCCATCCTTTACATAACTCGTTAGCTGGTTGTGACAAGGGTACATCCAATTTTTTTTTCAGATAAAATTACTGCTGTGGAATTTTGACATCTTGGAGACCAAGATTCAGTGTTGACCTTTCTTCTTTCTTGATGTTTATTTCATACAACAGTGATTGCACAAGTTCCACTAGTGTATATTTTAACACTGATTTTTTTTTTTTAACATTAATTTATTTATTTACATTCTCTGCCTCCCGGTAACCCCTCCCACAGTAGCTCATT
>NC_034594.1:141375908-141379958 GCF_900095145.1 Mus pahari
GATTCCAGAATCCCAGGATCCCAGGAGCTTGGTAAAACCAGGATCTCAGGGTCCCAGAGGCAGCTTGACTCCCAGGAGCTCTGACACACCCAGGATCTCAGCATCACAGGATCCCAGAATCACAGGATCTCAGAGGCAGCTGAACTCTGAGGAGTTCTGACACAACCAGGATCAGAGGGAGGAACAGCTCCAGTCAGATATAGTGAGGGCAGGTAGCACTAGAAATAATCAGATGGGTGGAGGCAAGCATAACAACATAAGCAACAGAGGCCAAGGTTACTTGGCATCATCAGAACCCAATACCATCATAGCAAGTACTGAATGCACCATCACACTGGAAAAGAAAGATTCTGATGTAAAATCATTCTCATGATGGTGATAGAGGACGTTAAGAAGGACATAAATACCTCCCTTAAAGAATACAGGAGAACACAGAAAAACAGCTAGAAGCCCTTAAAGAGAAAACACAAAAATCCCTTAAAGAATTATAGGAAAACCATCAAACAGGCAAAGGAAATAAACAAAACCATCCAAGATCTAAAAATAGAAATAGAAACACTAAAGAAATCAAAAAGGAAGACAACCCTGGAGTTAGATAACCTAGGAAACAGATCAGTAGTCATAGATGCAAGCATCACCAACAGAATACAAGAGATAGAAGCGAGAATCTCAGGAGCAGAAGATACCATAGAAAACATTGACACAACAGTTAAAGACGCAAAAATCAATAATAGCTCCTAACCCAAAACACCCAGGATATCCAGGATACAATGAAAAGAGAAAACCTAAGGATCAAAGGTACAAAAGAGAGGGAAGATTTCCAACTCAAAGGGCCAGTAAATATCTTCAACAAAATTATAGAAGAAAACTTCCTTAACCTAAAGAAAGAGATGCCCAAGTCTACGCTGGTGAGAGTGCAGACTGCAGAAGCCACACAGCTTCTGGGACAGAACCCATTTCAGGCTCCAGACATCAGGGCACCTTCCCTGCCAGAGGAGAGGTGTCCTGGGAGAGCTCTCACTGCCTGAGCAGGTGAGGGTGACATCTTGTGCTCAAGGTTGCTCAGGGATCAGTCTGCTCTGGTGAGATTGAGTACTGCAGAAGCTACACAGCTTCTGGGACAAACCCCGTTTCAGGTTCCAGACATCTGGACACTTTCCCCCCCAGAGGAGAGGTAGCTACCAAGGAGGGCTCTGTCCTCCAGAGCAGAAGAGAGAGCCATATTGTGTCCAAGGTCCTTTGAAGACTAGTCTGTGCAGGTGAGTGTCCAAACTGCAGAGGCAGCTCATCTGGGACAGGCCCCGTTTCAGGCCTACATCTTCAGCCAGGAGGCAGGTCTGAACGCCAGACCTCTATGCACCTCCCCTGCAAGAGGAGAGCTTGCCTGCAGAGAGTACTCTGACCTCTGAGACTCAGTAGAGAGGTGGACTCCCAGGACTGCTGACAGAGGCTAACAGAATCACAGGAGGAACAAGCTCCAACCAGAGACAACAATAACAACTAACACCAGAGATTACCAGATGGCAAAAGGCAAGTCTAAGAATCTTACTAACAGAAACCAAGACCACTCACCATCATCAGAACCTAGCACTACCACCTTAGCCAGTCCTGGATACCCCAATGCACATGAAAAGCAAGATTTGGATTTAAAATCGTATCTCATGATGATGGTAGAGGACATTAAGAAGGGCATTAATAACTCACTTAAAGAAATACAGGACAACACTGTTAAAGTGGTGGAAGTTCTTAAAGAATTACAGGAAAACATAATTAAACAGGTGATGGAATTGAAAAAAACCATCCAAGACCTAAAAAGGGAAGTAGAAGCAATAAAGAAAACCCAAAGGGAGACGACTGTGGAGATAGAAACCCTAGGAAAGAAATGAGGAAACATAGATGTGAGCATCAGCAACAGAATACAAGAGATGGAAGAGAGAGTCTCAGGTGCAGAAGATTCCATAGAGAACCTGGGCACAACAATCAAAGAAAATGCAAAATTCAAAAAGATCCCAACTCAAAACATCCAGGAAATCCAGGACACAATGAAAAGACCAAACCTACGGATAGGAGTAGGTAATGAAGATTTCCAACTTAAAGGGCCAGCAAATATCTTCAACAAAATTATAGAAGAAAACTTCCCGAACTTAAAGAAAGAGATGCCCATGAACATACAAGAAGCCTACAGAACTCCAAATAGACTGAACCAGAAAAGAAATTCCTCCCAACACATAATAATCAGAACAATAAATGTACTAAATAAAGACAGAATATTAAAAGCAGTATGGGAAAACGGTCAAGTAACGTATAAAGGCAAGTCTATTAGAATTACTCCAGACTTCTCACCAGACTTATTTCTATGAAAGCCAGAAGATCCTGGACAGATGTTATGCACACCCTAAGAGAGCACAAATGCCAGCCCAGGCTACTATACCCAGCTAAACTCTCAATTACCATAGACGGAGAAACCAAAGTATTCTGTGATAAAACCAAATAAACACAATATCTATCCATGAATCCATCCCTTCAAAGGATAATAAAGGGAAATCACCAACACAAAGATAGAAACTACACCCTAGATAAAACAAGAAAGTAATCCTTCAACAAACCTAAGACAGCCACAAGAACAGAATCCCACCCTTAACAACAACAAAAAAAAAAACAGGAAGCAACAACTACTTTTCTTTAATTTCTCTTAACATCAATGGATTCAATTCCCCAATAAAAAGACATAGACTAATAGACTGGCTACACAAACAGGACCCAACATTTTGCTGCTTACAGGAAACCCACCTCAGGGAAAAAGACAGACACTACTCAGAGTGAAAGGCTGGAAAACAATTTTCCAAGCAAATGGTTCAAAGAAACAAGCTGGAGTAGCCATTCTAATGTCAAATAAAATTTACTTCCAACCCAAAGTTATCAAAAAAAGACAAGGAGGGGCACTTCATACTCATCAAAGATAAATCTACCAAGAGGAACTCTCAATTCTGAATATCTATGTTCTAAATACAAGAGCAGCCACATTCATTAAAGAAACTTTAGTAAAGCTCAAAGCACACAATGCACCTCACACAATAATAGTGGGAGACTTCAACACCCCACTCTCACCAATGGACAGATCCTGGAAACAGAAACAAACAGAGACACATGGACATTAACAGACGTTATGAAACAAATGGATTTAATAGATATCTACAGAACATTTTATCCTAAAACAAAAGGGTATACCTTCTTCTCAGCACCTCATGGTACCTTCTCCAAAACTGGTTACAAAACAGATCTCAACAGATTCAAAAATATTGAAATTGTCCCATACATCCTATCAGATCCTATCAGACTAAGGCTGATCTTCAATAACAGCATAAATAATAGAAAGACAACACTCACATGGAAACTCAAAAACACTCTACTCAATGATTCCTTAGTCAAGGATGAAATAAAGAAATTAAAGACTTTTTAGAGTTTAATGAAAATGCAGTCACAAAATACCCAAACTTATGAGACCCAATGAAGGCAGTCCTAAGAGGAAAACTCATAGCCCTGGGTGCCTCCAAAAAGAAACTAGAGAGACCATATACTAGCTGCCTGACAGCACACCTAAAAGCCCTAGAACTACAGGAAGCAAATTCACACAAGAAGAGTAGACAGGAGGAAATAATCAAACTCAGGGCTGAAATCTACTGAGTGGAAACAAAAAGAACTATTCAAAGAATCAACCAAACCATGAGCAGGTTATTTGAGAAAATCAACAAGATAGATAAACCCTTACCCAGACTAACTAGAGGGCACAGGGACAGTATTCTAATTAACAAAATCAGAAATGGAAAAGGATTCATAACAACGGATCCTGAGGAAATCCAATACATCATCTGATCCTACTGCAAAAGGCTATACTCAACAAAACTGGAAAACCTGGATGAAATGGACAACTTCCTAGACAGATACCAGGTACCAAAGTTAAATCAGGATCAGATTAACAATCTAAACAGTCCCATTTCTGCTAAAGAAATAGAAGCAGTCATCAAAAGTTTCCCAACCAAAAAAAGCCTA
>NC_034594.1:141380273-141381453 GCF_900095145.1 Mus pahari
TCCTAGCAGAGCAATTCGACAACAAAAGGACCTCAAGGAAATATAAATTTTAAAGGAAGAAGTCAAAATATCATTACTTGCAGATGATATGTTAGTATATATAAGTGACCCTAAAAAGTCCACCAGAGAACTCCTAAACCTGATAAACAGCTTCAGTACAGTAGCTGGATATAAAATTAACTCAAACAAATCACTGGACTTCATATACACAGAGGCTAAACGTGCTAAGAATGAAATTAGGGAAACAACACCCTTCACAATAGTAACAAATACCTTGGTGTGACTCTACCTAAGGAAGTGAAAGATCTGTATGATAAGAACTTCAAGTCTCTGAAGAAAGAAATTGAAGAAGATCTCAAAAGANGGAAAGATCTCCTGTGCTCATGGATTGGCAGAATTAACATAGTCAAAATGGCCATCCTTCTGAAAGCAATCTACAGATTCAATGCAATTCCCATCAAAATTCCAACTCAATTCTTCACTGAGTTAGAAAGGGCAATTTGCAAATTCATCTGGAATAATAAAAAACCTAGGATAGCATAAACCATTCTCAACAATAAAAGAACCTCTGGTGGAATCACCATGCCTGATCTTAAGCTGTAGTACAGAGCAATTGTGATAAAAACTGCATGGTATTGGTACAGCGACAGACATGTAGCTCAATGGAATAGAATTAAAGACCCAGATATGAATCCACACACCTATGGTCACTTGATCTTTGACAGGGGAGCTAAAACCATCCAGTGGAAAAACGACAGCATTTTCAAGAAATGGTGCTGGCACAACTGGCAGTTATCATGTAGAAGAATGAGAATTGATCCATTCCTATCTCCTTGTACAAAGCTCAAGTGTAAGTGGATCAAAGACCTCCACATAAAATCAGAGACACTGAAATTTATAGAGGAAATATTAGGGAAAAGCCTCGAAGATATGGGCACTGGGAATTAATTGCTGGGAATTAATTCCTAAACCAAACAGCAATGGCTTGCAGTGTAAAGTCAAGAATTGACAAATGGGACGTCATAAAATTACAAAGCTTTTGTAAGGCAAAAGACACTGTCAACAAGACAAAAAGGCCACCAACAGATTGGGAAAGGATTTTTACCAATCATAAATCTGATAGAGGACTAATATCCAATATATACAAAGAGCTTAAGAGGCTGGACTCCAGAAATTCAAA
>NC_034594.1:141381679-141422418 GCF_900095145.1 Mus pahari
AGAAACTTAGAATACCCAAGATACAATTTATAAAACACAAGAAAACCAAGACGAATGAAGACCAACATGTGGATACTTCATTCATTCCTCCTTAGAATAGGGAATAAAATACCCATGAAAGGAGTTACAGAGACAAAGTTTGGAGCTAAGACGAAAGGATGGCATATCCAGAGATTAACCCACCCGGAGATCCATCCCATCATCAGCCACTAATCCCAGACACTATTGCACATGCCAGAAAGATTTTGCTGATGGTGCCCTGATATAGCAGTCTCCTATGAGGCTATGCCAGTGCCTGGAAAACATAACTGGATGCTCACACTCAGCTATTGGATGGAACAGAAGGTCCCAAATAGAGGAGCTAGAGAAAGTACCTAAGGAGCTGAAGGGGTCTGCAACCCTATAGGTGGAAGAACAATAGGAACTAACCAGTACCCCCAGAGCTCCTGTTTCTAGCTGCATATGTAGCAGAAGATGGCCTAGTCAGCCATTATTGGGAAGAGAGGCCCCTTGGTCTTACAAACTTTATATGCCCCAGTATAGCTAATGCCAGGGCCAAGAAGTGGGAGTTGGTGGGTAGGGGATTAGGGGCAGGTTGAGGGTATAGGAAACTTTCAGGATAGCATTTGAAATGTAAATAAAGGAAATATCAAAAAAAAAGTTGCCCATGAACATACAAGAAGCCTATAAAACTCCAAATAGACTGGATTAGAAAAGAAATTCCTCCTGTCTCATAATAATCAAAACACTAATTGCACTAAACAAAGAAAGAATAATAAAAGCAGTAAGGGAAAAAGGTCAAGTAACAAATAAAGGAAGACCTATCAGAATTACAAGATCCTCAGTAGATGTCATACAGACCTTAACAGAACACAAATGATAGCATATGCTTCTATACCCAGCAAAACTCTCAATTACTATAGACTGAGAAGACAAGATATTCCTTGACTATGTCAAATTTACACAGTATCTTTTATAAATCCAGCCCTACAAAGGATAATAGATGGAAAACACCAACACAAATAGGGAAATGATACCCCAGAAAAAGCAAGAAAGTAATCTTTCAACAAACTGAAAAGAAGATAGCCACACAAAAGTAAATCCACCTCTAACAACAAAAATAACAGGCAGTAACAAACAATTTTCCTTAATATTTCTTAACATCAATGGACTCAATTCCCCCAATAAGACATAGACTAACAGACTGAATCCTTAAACAGGACCCAGCATTTTGCTGTATACGGAAAACACACCTCAGTAACAAAGACATACACCACCTCAGAGCAAAATGTTGGAAAAAATAATTCCAAGCAAACAGTCCCAAGAAACAAGTTGGAGTGGCCATTCTAATATTGAATAAAATCTCTCAACCAAAAGTTATCAAGAAAAGATAAGGAAGGACATTTCACACTGGTCAAAACAAAAATCTAAAAAGATGAATTCTCAGTTCTGAACATCTATGTTCCTAATGCAAGGGCACCTATATTCATAAAATAAACTTTACTAAAGCTCAAAGTACACATTGCACCCCACACAATAATAGTGGGAGACTTGAACACCCCACTCTCAACATTGGACAGATCATGGAAACAGAAACTAAACAGAGGCACAATAAAACTTACAAAAGTTGCCAAATGGGTCTAACAGATATGTATAGAACATTTCATCCTAAAGGCAAAGAAAATTTGGTTTTGTCATGGAATATCTTGGCATCTCTGTCTACGGCAATTGAGAGTGTTGCTGGGTATAGTAGCCTAGGCTGGCATTTGTGTTCTCTTAGGGTCTACATGACATCTGCCCAATGAAATCAGGAACTTCTCTGTACCTCACAGCACCTCCTCCAAAATTGATCATATAATTGGTCACAAAAATGGCATCAACAGATAAAAGAAGTCTGAAATAATCCCATGCACCCTATCAGGTCACCACAGACAGAGGTTGGTCTTAAATACCAACAAAAACAACAGAAAGCATGCATACACATGGAAGCTGAATGATGTTCTAATCAATGATAACTTGGTCAAGGAAGAGAGAAAGAAAGAAAGAAAGAAAGAAAGAAAGAAAGAAAGAAAGAAAGAAAGAAAGAAAGAAAGAAAGAAAGAAAGAAAGAAAGAAAGAAAGAAATTAAAGAATTTTTAGAATTTGATGAAAATGAAGACATATCATACCAAAATTTATGGGACACAATGCAAGCAGTGGTAGGAGGAAAACTCATAGCTCTGAGTGCCTTCAAAAGGAAACTGAAGAGAGCTTACACTAGTAGCTTGACAGCACACCTGAAAGCTCTAGAACAAAAAGAAGCAAACAGACCCAAGAGGAGTAGAAGACAGGAAATAATAAAACCAAATAGAAACAAAAAGAACTATACAAATAATCAACCAAACCAGGACCTGGTTCTTTAAGAAAATCAACAAGATAGATAAATCCTTAGCCAGACTAATCAGAGGACACAGAGACAGCATCTAAATTAATAAAATCAGGAATAAAAAGTGAGACATAACAATGAAATGTATCTTAAAATAACAAATCTGTTTGTTGAATATCAACAGTTGAAAAATCTTAAAATCATGTTCTATAAACATCATGGAAATATTATTGATAATCTTTATTACTGTGCTTGGAATTAGCATTTTCCTAATGTTTAACTTCAAAGAGTCTTTTGCTATTTTGAAATTTTTAAAATATACTTACTGATAAAATTTTAAAAAAGGAAAAAAGAAGAAAAATTCTTGCAAACTGAATCCAGGAAAACATCAAAACAATCATCCATCATGATCAAGTAGGCTTCATCCCAGGGCTGCAGAGATGATAGTTCAATATATGGAAATCCATCAATGTAAGCCTTTATATAATCTAACTCAAAGACCAAAATCACATGATCATTTCATTAGATGCTGAGAAAGCATTTGACAAAATCCAATACCCCTTCATGATAAAAGTCTTGGATAGACCAGGAGTTCAAAGCCCCTACCTAAACATAATAAAAGAAAACACACAGCAAACCAGTAGCCAACATCAAACTTAATGGAGAGAACTTGGAGGAGTCCCATTAAAATCAGGAACTAGACAAGGCTCCCCACTCTCTCCCTACCTATTCAATATAGTACTTGAAGTCCTAGCCAGAGCAATTAGACAACAAAAGAAGGTCTAAGGGATACACATTGGAAAGGAAGAAGTCAAAGTATCACTATTTGCAGATGATATTATAGTATACTTAAGTGACATCAAAATTCAACCAGAGAACTCCTAAACTTGATAAACAACTTCAGCAAAGTGGCTGGATATAAAATTAACTCAAACAAATCAGTAGCCTTCCTCTACACAAAGGATAAACAGGCTGAGAAAGAAATTAGGGAAATAACACCCTTCACAATAGTCTCAAATAATATAAAATACTTTGGTGTGACTCCAACCAAGCAAGTGAAAGATCTATATGAGAAGAACTTCAAGTCTCTGAAGAAAAAAATCGAAGAAGATCTCAGAAGATGGAGAGATCTCCCATGCTCATGAATTGGCAGGATTAATATAGTAAAAATGGCCATCTTGCTAAAAGCAATCTACAGATTCAATACAATCCCTATCAAAATTTCAACTCAATTCTTCATAGAGTTAGAAAAGGCAACTTGCAAATTCACCTGGAATAACAAAAAACCAAGGATAGTGAAAACTCTTCTCAACAATAAAAGAAGTTCTGGGGCAATGACCATCCCTGACTTCAAGCTATACTACAGAGCAATAGTCATAAAAACTGCATGGTGTTGGTACAGAGACGGGCAAGTAGATCAATGGAACAGAATTGAAGACAGAGAAATGAGCCCACACACCTATGGTCACTAGATCTTTGAATAAGGTGCTAAAACCATCAGTGGAAAAAAAGACAGCATTTGCAACAAATGGTGCTAGTTCAACTGGCAGTTAGCATGTAAAGAATGCAAATCAATCCATTCTTATCTCCTTGTACAAAGCTCAAGTCCAAGTGGATCAAGTACCTACACATAAAACCAGATACACTGAAACTAATAGAAGAGAAAGTGGGGAAGAACCTTGAGAACATGGGCACCTGAGAAATTTTCCTGAACAGAACACCAATAGCTTATGCTTTAAGATCAAGAATTGACAAATATGACCCCATAAAATTGCAAAGCTATTGTAAGGCAAAGGTCACTGTCAATAGGACAAAACAGCAACAAACAGATTGGGAAAAGATCTTTATCAACCCTCCATCTGATATGGGGCTAATATCCAATATATACAAAGAACTCAAGACGTTAGACTCCAGAGAACCAAATAACCCTATTAATAATGCTGTACAGAGATAACTACTGAGGAGTACCAGATGACTAAGAAGCACCCAAAGAAATGTTCAACATCCTTAGTCATCAGATAAACCCAGAGATCCTACCTTACACCAGTCAGAATGGCTAAGATCAAAACCTCAGGTGACAGCAGATGCTGGCAAGGATGTGGAGAATGAGGAACACTCCTCCATTGTCGGTGGGATTGCAAGCTATTACAACTGCTATGGAAATCAGTCTAACAGTTCCTCAGAAATTTGGACATAATATTACCTGAAGAATCAGCTATACCACTCCTGGGCATATACCCAGAAGATGCTCCAATATATAACAAGGAGAGATACTCCACTATGTTCAAAGTAGCCTTATTTGTAAGAATCATAAACTGTAAAGAACCCAGATGTCCTTTAACAGAACAAAGGATCCAGAAAATATGATACATATACACAGTGGAGTAGTACTCAGCTATTAAAATAAACGACTTTATGAAACTCTTAGGCAAAGGGACGAAACTAGAAAATATCATCCTGAGTAAGGTAATGCAATTACAAAAGAACACACATGGTATATACTCACTGATAGGTGGATATTAGTCCCAAAGCTCAGAATAACCAAGATAAAATTCACAGACCATATGAAGTTCAAGTAGAAGGAAGACCAAAGTGTGGATACTTTGGTCCTTCTTAGAAGGGGGAATGAAATACCCATGGGAGGAAGTTACAAAGTCAAAGTGTGGAGCAGAGACTGAAAAAAAGCCATCCAGAGACTGCTCCATAGGGCAATCCATCCCATATAGAGTTACAAAACCCAGACACTATTGTGGATGCCAAGAAGTGCTTGCTGACAGGAGCCTGATATTAGCTGTCTCCTGAGAGGCTCTGCCAGAGCCTGACAAATACAGAGGTGGATGCTGGCAGCCAACCATCAGGTTGAACACCAGGTCCCCAATGGAGGAGTTAGAGAAATGACTGAAGGATCTGAAGGGGGTTGCATCCCCATATGAGGAACAACAATATGAATCAACCAAACCCCCCAGAGCTCCCAGGGACAAAACCACCAACCAAAGAGTAAACCTATGGCTCCAGCCACATACGTAGCAGAGGATGGCCTTCTTGGACATCAGTGGGAGGAGAGGCCCTTGTTCCTGTGAAGGCTGGATGCCCCAGTGTAAGGGAGTGCCAGGATGGGGAAGTGGGAGTGGGTGTGTGGGTGAGGGGATACCCCTGTAGATAGCAACCATTCTTTTGTCTGCTTCTATAAGTTTGCTATAGCTGGATACCAAATGAGATTGTGTTTACATCTTCCTGTACCCAGTTTATTAAAGCTTATGTACTATCTTATATTTCATCCGAAGCTACAAATGACATTTTCTTTTTTGTAAGATGAATAGTATCCCATTGTGGATATATGCTATGTTTCTTTATCCATTCCTTGACTGATGGCCAATTCAGTTGATCCTGTGCTTTTGCAATTATAGATATTTCTTCAACACATTAATTCCATTTCTTTGAAAACATTCCTAGTTCTAGATTATACCATAGTTCTGTTTGGGGGCTTTTGAGGAACCTAGACACTGCTTTCCATAATAGCTGTATTAGTTTACAATAGTTAATGGAAATAATATCTTGGGTTCTAATTTTCACACATTTTTATCTTTCTGTCTCTCATATTTTGATAAGTATCATTCTAACAGGTATACTGTCATATCTCATTTTAGCTTTGCTTTGTATTTCCATGAGGATAAGTGATGATGAACATTATATTAGGATGGTTCATTTTTCATGAGTAACAAGCCAGAGTGCTGAGTAATTTTAAGCTGAAAGCTATAATATATTCATATATTACCACACTCCACCTTTTGTGCATTTTTCCTTCCCCCAAATTGCATCATTTATACCATGCTTTATTTGCCTGTGTTTCTTTAAAAGCTTTTTCGGGCTGTTTCTTGGTCTCTCCTTAGGCTTGATGATCTTGATGATTTCAAAGAGTATTCCATGAGTATTTTGTGAACTTTCCCTGAGTTGGGATCTTTCTGATGAGTTCTTTAGGGTTAGATGAGTTTTAGAAAGATGAACGCAGAGGTAGAGTTCCATTCTACTCTCCATCGTATATTCCCATTATATCCATTCTACTCTCCATTGTATATTCCCATTATAGACGTGCACACCTGCAGTACATGCTATCAACATGGTTGATAACTACCAATGTTACAAGTGACCTTGTGACAGAGGTGGCATTTCTAGCTTTCTTCACAAAGTATTATTTTTTACTTTTGTCGTTTTATACCATAATCACAGTGGAGGAAATTCCTTCTCCTTGAGGCAGTTACATATACACCTATTACTTAAAATTCTCCCAGATAAGATATTTCCCTGGTTTTTCACATCAATCTATTTATTTAACCATTTGTGATTTTGTCCGTTAAATGTAATACATTGGATCAATCTGTGTCAAATTGTTCATCATACTTCTTCATGAATTCTTTAAAGATTCATAGATATTCCTTCCTCCATTTATGATAGGATGTTTTATGACTGTGAATATATAGAATTCATCTTGTTATTCAAGGAGGCAGATCAACTATATCAACATATACATGTTCAGGCTTTTGAAATTCTAAGGAGAGTGTTGGCCAAACAACCTCTACCATTCACCTTATTCCATTTAAATGATTATCTAGATATTCCATATGCAGCTTTCTTGTGGTGCGACTTTAGTTTTGGGGATATTTGTGTTCTTGGTAGGGAGCGTAAATGAGTGTATGGTGAGTGTGTGTTGTCCAAAATTTGTGCAATAATACTTTATATCTCACACACTTTTCTTATAATGTGTTCACTGTTCTTGCCAGTCTCTGAAATCAGCTAACTTAAAACCACAGCAGATGTGATACTGTTACATAAGAAGCTACATAGTGAAAGAACAAAATGTTTCCAGATGCTTCTCTGCAATATACATGCACACACACACACACACACACACACATACACACACACACACACACACACACACACACACACACACACACACATGTTGCCTGCATGTATTCATGTGCACTGCATACTTGCCTTGTGGTGCTTCAGGTCATAAGAAGGCACTGAACCCTCTGAAACTAGAGTTTTAGAGAGTTGTAAGTTACCATATGAGTATGTGAGTGCTGTGAACCAAAACTGGATGCTCTGGAAGAACAGTGAGTGCTTTTAAACACTGAGCCTTGTGTTTAATTCAAGAGATAACATGCTGTTTGTGCTGTCTGGTGGTCCTGATTTTACTATGCTTTTACAAAATCTAAAGAGGACATACAAGGGGTACGCAGAGAGAACCCAAGACTACATGACAAGAAATGTTCTCAACAGCTTTCTCATGTTCTGGTCCCATTTTTCTATCCTTTTAGTCCTGTCTCCACCTGGTTAAAACCATAGAAAAGAAGAAGGAAAAGCATTTCCCAAGTCTTCCCCAGTGCACTCCTCAGCGGATGTATCACAAGGAATAATAGAACTATTATTATTGTTTAGAGGTACTGTTTAGGATGGGTGTATGTAGGTCCTCATGCCAGCAAGAAAAGTCCCTTACTCACTGAGCCACGTTCCCAGTCCAAGTGACACTGTTAAGGAGTCATAATTTAAGGGGAAATAGAGGAGAAATCTATGGAAATTTAAAATGGGGATTCTTTAATAATAAGGAATAGCCTCATTGATAATAAATAAATGTTTTTAAAATGAGCATTCTGCTAAAAAGACTCAGAGCAGAGATATGCAATCATAAAAAGGCTTAAACATGTTTACTAGGTCTCACAGCATTCTAGAAACACTCCCACATGGCTGAAGAGTAGGCAATAGAGAGGCTCCTTTCTAACACACTCCAGACTTCCCATGAAAAACTGCAGTCTCCGTCATACTTTGAAAGTGCATCTTGTCTAGGTTGTTACCGCTTCTCTGTTCATAGCTATCTCTCTACTTCCATACTTACCTACTCATGTGCTCTCATCAAAACATCATCTAATGTTATCCCAAGGGCAAATTCACCTCATCCTTCTGACATTGATATTCCAAAGTCCCCCCATCTTTCCTCCAGCCAAAAGCCTTGGCCTTGCCAAGGCTTGCACTATCCAGTCTGTCACCATCTGAACCTCTGCAGTCTCCCTTCCCATCTCTTCCCATGCTATCTCCACTGTTTAATTTGTTCTCCCCCTTCAGTGCTTCAGACAAGCTCCGAGAGCAAGGCGTTGGCTGTATCAGCGTTGGCTGTATCAGCGCTGGCTGTATCGGATCCTACTTGAGAAGACGACAAGGTGTGAAACAGATACAGGGTTTATATGTTCAAGAATCAACAAGTATTTGGATTATTTCTGAGTTCTAGCTGCAAGGACTCTGGCTGTTCCTAATTATCATGGAGTCACTAAGGATAACAGGGAGAACATTCCTCAGAAGGAAAGAGTCCTCCAGTACTAGTACTGGTTCCAGAAAATACGTACATTATTACACAAACAAGACTTATGCCCACAGCAGTCATCAGTACTCCTGGAGGCTCACACTGGGACCCTGTCCCATGAGGAAGGAGCGATGTCAATTTGTCCTCACCAAGGCCATGTTGGGCTCAGCAAATCTATACTTTCTTTTTTATGTCATTCATTTATTCATTTGCCCTCATGTAATATCATACAGTCTTAATTGCTTGTGTCCTCAAATTTTATTCATAATGTTCTTAGCTGTTTTTCAACTTTTCCACTTTAAGTTGGAATTTAAGATACTAGAGGTAAAAAGTTGAGAAATGACCTCTTTCTAATATGACATACTAAGAGATGAACTTAGTGTATCCTGTTACTTATTAATTTTATCAAAAATATTTTATGAAATTCTCTATGGTGGTCATATATATTTTTATATACTTGTGCATCTGATTTTCCAGGGTTACTCTTAACATATTTTCTTAAAATTTCACTTTTAAGATAACCTCTCTGCTTTACTTTTTCATCATTGTCCTTATTATCTATAATGCCCTATATTATTTGTATCTTTAATCATATGAAAGAAACGTACTTTCACAGCATGTACTTAGAGGAAAGTGAAGCTTTTTATTTGGTCTACCCATGTAGCACAGAGACTAAAACAGTGCAAATTAGGTAATATGTCTATTGTATAATGAATATATTATCACTTTGTGGTGCTTGACAAAGAAGAGAGAGAGAGAGAACACTTAGGGTTTGTTTTTTTGTTGATTTGTGTGTGTGTGTGTGTGTGTGTGTGTGTGTGAGAGAGAGAGAGAGAGAGAGGAGAGAGAGAGAGAGAAAGAGGGAGGGAGAGGAAGAGGGAGACAGAGAGAGAGAGACAGAGAGAGAGAGAGAGAGACAGAGACAGAGAGACAGAGATAGAGAGAGAGACAGAGAGACAGAGAGACAGAGAGATTGAGGTTTCAGACCAGTATTGAAGGACAATTTGAACATATAAAACACAGTCAATGGAATAGATCCGTGTATGAAGTAGAGGGAGAGTTTATGAAATCAAGACTTCTTTAGGGTGTGCGATAAAACTGGTGGAGTAAGTTCAACTGCTTATTAAGCTCTTAAAAGGCTACTTACATGCCAGTGGTGTTGACTGCAGATGGCTTCAAGCTTCTGCATGAAGTTATAAGAGATCTGTTCCACTGAGAGAGGAAAGCAAATGATGGGCAGGGTGCCAGTGGAATAGTGAGAAGACAAGAAATAGTCATTGAAGAAAATGGGAATGAAGAAGTAAAACTGGGGAAAGTCTATGGGTCAGTTCAAGAGTGTGGATAGAGGAGGTACCCAACTACACAGTCCAAGACATTTTAGTTGTGCTGTCTTTGAAACTAAGGAGCAAAGTCTATGTGGCGTGTGAAAGGTTGTTACTTTATGGATAGGACAAAAGAAGAAAAAGAGGATAATGCATTTGAAAGTGAGAAAGATTTCTGGGGAGAAATTCAATTGACCAAACCTGCACTGTAAGTCATGAAAGCCGAGGCTCTCCTGTGGCAAAAGAAGGGCTTCCGGTACAGAGGATGTGACTTAAACCAAAATGAGTGTCTTTTCACCTCTGATTCACATATACTCTTTACTCAAATCTCCTCCCCTTTACCAGCCAAATCGCTTTCTGAAAAATCTCCATATTGCTGTCACCCTAATAACAAATGAAAATCAGGTCACGCAATAAACTGTCAAATATATCCATACTCATGGAAACAAAGGACAGGGTATTTGAAACAAGCCTGTCCCAGAACATCTGTGTAGCTCCATTTTCTCTGGCTATGAGACTCGGTGCTACACTAAGGATTTTGAAGGCTTAGCTAATGCCTTAAGGCCCAGTGCTGTTCATCCACAGTAGGAGGCAAATCAAGTGTACGTAAATTCACAAGGGTAGGAGGCAAACTATGAATGGATAAGGAATGCTATGCTTGCCCTTTCAACGGAGTTTCCCCAAAGGAAGCAAGCATGGCAGTCCTGACCAGCTAGAGCTTCACCTGGCTCTAATTAGGAAAGCCTTGGGGTTTCTGTAGCAACTGTGCAGGACTTTCCCGGATACTCCAGGCTCCTTGTGGTTGCTAGGGAAACAGTCGCTAGGGGCACTGAGGAAGCTGAGCTTCATGGGTAGTGGCTGCCTGTGAGATACTCTCCTCTGGTCCTTTGGGAAGAGCATTTATGAATCCTGGGTCCTGGATTTGGCATATTTCATCGTCCCGGGATTCACTCAAGCAAGCAAGCAATAAAAAAGAAAGGAAAGTTCTGAGTTTAGCATAAAGCCCCAACACACACACACACACACACACACACACACACACACACACACACACACACAAATACACCTAAGGAAAATGTGTATGTGGATAAGTAATTGGCAAACAATCATAAGATAACTGATCTAAGGTGATTTTCTAACTTAAAAGATGAGGTTCCCTCTTGTGATGTGGCTTGCTTGAGAGGCATCTGGCTAGAGGCGCCATTGGTGAGAAACTTTGCAAAGTTTGAGAAATGTCTCCTGTTATTTGCAGAGCAATCTGGGAGAAGCTAGACTGAAACCAGAAAGGCAATTAGTTTCCCGTTTGGAAACAAAGAGACATCTGCGCAAAATTCACTAGCGGATTCACAGGGGGCAGGTATCATGCACGAGGAATACATTCCAGCTGCACACATCTCCCCTTCTTCACCCCCGTTCAAAAGCTCCAACTCTACTCTGGTAGAATTATTACCACAATGGAAAGGAAAGTTGGGTTCGTTAATAACCAATTTCTAAGCTTCTCAGGGGCATAGTAGAAATATGTGCTGCATACTCTAATTATAATATTTATAGATAATTGAAAAGGATTTGGGGAACCCTTACAAACTTGCGAATTGGCCTTGGCCTTATTTTACAGAAAATGAAACTGAGGTCAAAAGATACTAGTAACTTAACTGTTACAAAACAGGTTAACAGGTAGCAAGTGGCCCTGTGTGACCAAAGTGCCAATTTCACTACTAGTATGCACACATACACAGACACACACACACACACACACACACACACACAGAAAGAGAGAGGCAGAGACAGAGACACACAGAGAGATAGAGACACAGAGAGAGACAGAGACAGAGAGAGGCACACACACAGGCACACAGACAGACACACAGACAGACACACAGGTGCATACATACACAAGAACACAAATACATGCATTCAAGTTAATCTTGGCAATTTTCTATTTAAGCATGTATTACTATGTCTATTGAATAAAAAGGATGACTAAGAACAAAGAAGTATAATTTAAAGCCCAAGTTCATACAAATATTAAATTATAGAAACCAAACTCATTGTACTGGCTAGCTTTGTGTCAACTTGACACAGGTTGGAGTTATCACAGAGAAAGGAGCTTCAGTTGGGGAAATGCCTCTATGAGATCCAGCTGTAAGGCATTTTCTCAATTAGTGATCAAGGAGGGAGGTTCCCCTTGTGGGTGGTCCATCTCTGGGCTGGTAATCTTGGTTCTATAAGAGAGCAGGCTGAGCAAGCCAGGGGAAGCAAGCCAGTAAGTAACACCCTCCATGGCCTCTGCATCAGCTCCTGCTTCCTGACCTGCCTGAGTTCCAGTCCTACATCCTTTGGTGGTGAACAGCAGTATGGAAATGTAAGCCGAGTAAACCCTTTCCTCCCCAACTGCTTCTTGGTCATGATGTTTGTGCAGGAATAGAAACCCTGACTAAGATACTCATCCTTCAGCCCCTCTAAGCACTTTCCACTCTGTTATTTAGCTCATCTCACTTCTGAGTCTGGATGAGTTTCTTGTGGTGATATGAGAGGCCCTGGGTGTCTCCATACATATTATGGGGAACAGACAAAGTTGGATCAAAGAAGACAGCACTGACCCTTACTCTGAAGGCCAAGCTCTCTCCAGTTTTCTGCCATACTTGAAGATTGACAAGCAGTTACCTTCTATCGTGTTTGTCTTCATATTCAATATTCCCATCCTATGCTGACTCTGAACACATGCCACCCTTTGCCTTCATCTCTTATTGCCCTATGCTGGACCCCAACTATAGACTCTTAACACAACATCACTATGAAGACTTGACTATTCACTACCCCCACTTTTATCTCCACAGTCTTGTGTTGCTCCACCTCTTTCCTCTAGTTTGCCCTACTTTTATGTCATAGGCTTGCTGACACCAACCAATACTTTCCCTTGCTTTGTTTTACCTTCATCCTTATTTAAGGCTGTATCCTCACTAAGGTTTTGTAAGGTTGGCAGTCCAAAAGAATGGAGAACTTCATATACATGAGCCTTAACCAAAAGCAAATCTGAAGGAGAACTGAAATCTGTTGAATGCTCCCATGATGTCGGTGCACCATGTGGTCAGTGACATTTATTGCAAATATCCCATTATCAATCCTCGTGCTTTGCTCTAGGAAAGCAGGTAATGCCAGTGCCTGTGAGCCATCCTTTTCCCAGCTCTAAGGATACGGTGATGCTATTGCAGACAATCTCTTTGATTGAAAACAACACGCCACCACGCCCATAAGAAGCTCACTTGTTTTCTGCTGGTTCAGTCACATATCTGTAATTGTTGGCTTTAGCTTGGTCATATGTTTCAGATAAGTCAAATGTTAGTATTCAAAATATCTAGTATACATTAAGATACTGTACCTGGGCATGGTGGCACACACCTGCAAACCTGGCACTTAAGACGCTGAAGCATAGGGTTGTGGATTTGAACCCGGTAGGTTTGTAGCCTGAGTTACATCAGGAGAGTCTATCTTTAAGACAACTTTTATGAGTAAAGCTATCAATGTGAGATGTTTCTACAGCTAAAGTTCAGGAAGCCTAACGGTTGTCAAAAATCTCTTCTTCTTCTACCGGCCTTACTGTCAGTTATATTTCTGCATGCAACTCTTATTTTGTAACAAAGCTTATTTTGATCAAGGAGATATTATAACAGTGTGAAAGAACAGAGGCTTAACAAGCCCAAACTATAAGAAAACAAGAAATTTGAGAACAAGAATCAAGCTTCCCTTGCCCATCAGCCTGACTCAGAGACAGCCTATGAGTTGTGATATCCTATGTCATCTATCATTAACTTCTATGCCTGTTAACACTGTGTCCATAAATGAACCTAAAACAAAAGAGCTGATTTAACATAGAAGGTATGTCTAGTCAATTCAGCTGAATCACGATCCACATAAACTAATATTCTTATATTCTTTCAAGCCTCTAGATTGTAAAACTGCTTACTATATAGCAAAGGTTAACTAATATAGTCAGGGAAAGAGACAATAATAAAGTGAGAGTACATTGATATCAGAATTCACTTAGCTTCCACTTCCATATCTATAGAATACAAGTAGTTGCATCCTCCTGATTATTTATTAAGAAAGAAATGGGTGGTTTGGAGAAAATTAAAAATTCATAATGCAACAGAGTCAGAGGGGAATTGCTACAATCATATCTTCCTATAGGTGAGAAGATGTGTAATCTCATACACAAAGGAAAGAAGAGTCTAAGATAAAAACCAACTTCAGTAATAACGGGGATAGGGAGGCAGCTCAGTGGGTAAAGTGCTTGCTACAAAAGCATAAGCAAATGAATTTGGGTCCCTAAACATCTAAACATAAGCCAGGCCTGGCTATGTGCTCCAATAGTCCTAGTGTTTAGGACAGAGGTAAGGTGAGCTTAAAGGCTTCTGGGCAGCCATTCTAGCTGAAATGGCAAATTACAGGTTCACTGAAAAGACATTGTCTCAGGGCAACCCCATAGGAAGACCAGCAATCTCAACTAACTCAGACCCCTGGGAGCTCCCAGACCCTGAGCCACTAACCAGGCAGCATACATGAGCTGAGGACCCCAACACATATACAACAGATGTCTATCTGGTCTGGCCTCAGTGGGAGAGAGAGGAGGTTCCAGAGAGGGGGGAGGCCTGGTGGGAGAAGATCATCTTATTGGAGACAGGGGGATGGAGGAACTGTGGGATGGGGAACTGGGAAGGGGATCAATGGCTGGATTGTAAATAAATAAAGTAATAAACAAAACAACAACAACAACAAAGAAAACAGAAAACCAAAACCAAAACCAAAGCAAAGCAAACCAAAACAACAACAAGGTGGAGAACAATTGAGAGAGACATCCTGACATCAACCTCTGGTTCCCACATAGACTTGCAAAGGCAAGTGCACCTGCACACATGCACATAGATACATACACTGATTACACACATATTTACACAGAATATCATACATAAGCCAACAAGAAACAGGTAGATGCCAATGCATAGATACATATACGTGGTAGAGGAAGCTTCAGGAACTCATTTCTGATGGTCTCTGTCCTTTTGATGAAGCACAGGCGAAACTGTCAATTGAAAATGAGGAGAGTGAACAGGTTGTTGGCTTCGAAGGAGAGAGGAAACTCCTAAATCTCCATCAGGAAGAGTGTAAGGATGCTCAGAATACTGACTGAATTCTACGATACTCAAATTATATGATACGGTGAAAGCGTGCTTATCCAGAAAACGTGATACAACCAGATACAGTGATGTATCTAATTTAAAATCACACATGGGAGCTATCTCAAGAAACTACCGTGCAAAGTTAAAGTGGGAAGTAGGATTGAAATTATATGTGAAATATATATTCAAAGTACTCTCACCAAGCTGCTAAAAATATGTCCGGAAAATACAATGTCAGCATGTTGACAGTCATGTTCCCTATCCCTCAATTTGGAGACTCTATTAGCTTTAATGTTTTCTTTATATTTTTGTGCATTTTCCAAATAAAAAATAACTTCCTTAAAAAAATGGAAAAAGAAACAATTGAAACTCATTTGATAACTGACAAGCAATGGGAACTAAGATTTCTCCCTTCCCTCCCTCTTTCCTCCTAAAGCACAGTTGATATGCTGGAAGTTTCCAGTGGAGGACAGAGGCTGGTGGGAAAATCACAGTGAAATTAGAAAATGAAAGAAACAAAGAAACACAGGCTCCTTCACAAAGCACAGGGCCTTGGCTTCTAGGGCTGTCAAGCTCTGCCTGTTCGCTATTGTTTGGCAATATTTATGTTCTATCCTCAAATGGTCAGTGAGGTTTACATTTCCATACCTTGACTTTATACTTCCTAGCTACAACTTGACTCCAAGTGAGGAATGCAGGCAATGGATTCCCTTGTCCAGAAGCCCAGCTGGGAAGCTTTGATTTCTTTGACAGTTTTGACCCTGCAAAGAAATCCAGGGTGAATAGTCCGAGACTCCTGCTTCACTCACACCTCCTGACTGGAAAGATGTATTTTCTCGCTGTGGTCTCATGGTCCAGATGAAACCAGCCCCTCCCTGCCCACGAACTTCATAATAGAATGATGTTTTAGTTACAGAAGAGCTATGCTATCTATATTCAGCAAGGAGTATTTTGAACATTGACTATGTGCATGAGTTATGATAATAAACAAAGTGGAGTCTCTAACACCAATATTTAATATGGGATTCAAAAAGCACAACAGAGTAGCTTTTGAAACCATTTCTCTGAGAAATAATTTAACTTACACTCTAGTATGTGCATTGTGTGAGTGTGAGCATGTACACATAGACACACACACACACACACACACACACACACTCACTCACTCACGAGCAGGAAGACTAAAATAAAAGTTTCCTAAGGCAATCCTCAGTTTCACCTTCAGAATATTTTCTAGCACATATCTCAGAATTTTATGAATCACACACAAGTCCCCAGTCCAGTGTTTAAAAAAAAAAAAAAAAGCAAAAAACAAAAAAACTACAAACAAACAAACTCTGAGGAAAAGCCAACACAGAGGATTTGGAGTTCAGGAAAGTTTGGGGAGAGTAGAATTCAGTTTCCAAGTCTACTGTTGATAGGTTTTCTGTTCCAGACAGATTCTTTAAATTTCATGAGTCTTAGTTTTCTCACAAACAAAATTAAAATGATAGTATCTGTTTCAAATAATAGTTTTCCCTCCTGGGTATTATATCATCTGTGGAGTCATCAGCACAGTTCTGGTGCACGGAAAACACCTGCTCACTGGGAAGGGTGGAGGTAGTGTTATTGTTCCACAGACTTTATTACAGTTTGAGTGAGAAATCAAATCAAGGACCCAGAATAACTACTCAGAAAACACACGTGGGGGGAGGGATGTGGAATCTAATTGGGATGGTGTGGATCCTATGCCAGGTGTCTGTCACACAGATGGGGACAGAGAAAGCACAGGGGATGTGAAAGTAACCATTGTCTCAGCCAAAGGTGCTAAAGATCACTTCCTACCCATGGAAATATTCTTGCGACCTTTGCTTTTTCATGTTTCTTTAACAACATGAAAAACCATATATAAACTGATGATTTACAAAAGATCCCATCACATAGGAAATATTTAGCATGGAATTTTAACAGGGGATTTTTATTTAAAATGACTTGTTTCAAAATGACTATATTCTCTGAAATATAATTGAAATTCTGAGTGGCCCTTAAAATAGTCACCAGAGTCATAAATGTCCCTAAAGCGCTGTAATCTAAGAACTGTGACAACTTGGGCATGTTGGAGCACACCAGAGAGGCCGTCTTCCTTTTCAAAGGGAAAAGTTAAGATCTCACTAAGTAAATTATATTGGAATATCTGGAAAACTTTATTTGTGAAGAACTTCCCACACAGTTTTCTTTCTTCTTCTCACCCATTTTCTCTGTTGTTGAAAAGAGATTCTTTTCTTATGCAATATATCTTGATTCCAGTTACTCTCCCTCTTACCACTTCCAGTTCCTCTCTATCTCCCCTCCCCTCAGGTTCTACTCCCTTTCTGTCTCTTATTAGAAAAGAACAGGCTTTTAAGAGACAACAACCAACATGACAGAAGAGAGTATAATATGATAGAACAAAAACCATCACATCAAGGCTAGAGAAGGCAATGAACAAAAGAAAAAGGAGCCCCAAGAGCAGGCACAAGAATCAGAGATCCACTCATCTACAGAGTCGGGAGTCCCATAAAAACACTAAGCTAGAAGCTATAATATATGTGTAGAGGTCCTGGTGGAGACCCATGTAGGCCTTGTGCTTGCTACTTTAATTGCTATAAGTTCATATGAGCCTTTCTCAGTTGATTCAGAAGGCCTTTTCTCCTGGTGTTCTCCATGCTGTCTGGCTCTTTCTTTCTCTTCTTCCTTGGGGTTCCCCAAGCTCCGAGAGGAGAGTTTGATGGAGACATTCCATTTAAAGCTGTATGTTCCAAGGACTCCCCACATAATGTCTGGCTGTGGTCTCTGTATCTGTTCCCATCTGCTGCAGGAGGAAGCCTCTCTGATGGTGGCTGAGCATGGCACTGATCTATGAGTACAGCAGAATATCATTAGGAGTTGTTTTGTTGATATTATTATTTTCTAGACCAGTAGTGTTTGGTTTTACTCTAGGTCTCTGGGTTATCTAGTCTCTGGTTCTTGGTCCCTCAAGTTGTGTCAGTATGGGTTCCATCTTATCAAGTGGACCTTAAGTAATACTAGACATGGGTTGGCTTCTCCCATAAGCTATTTTGCACCTTTGTCCAAGCATATTTTCTAGGCAGAATAGAATGTAAGTCAAAGATTTTTGTGGCTGGGTTGGTATTTCTGTTTCTTCTTTGGTAGCTTGCAGAATATCTGTCTTAGTTAGGGTTTCTACTCCTGCACTAACATCATGATCAAGAAGCAAGTAGGGGAGAAAAAGGATTTATGCAGCTTACATTTCCACATTACTTTTCATCACCAAAGGAAGTCAAGACTGGAAATCAAGCAGGTCAGGAAGCAGGAGCTGATGCAGTAGCCATGGGAGGATGTTCTTTACTGACTTGCTCAGCTTACTTTGTTATAAAACCCAGAACTACCAGGGATGGCACCATCCACAATGAGCTGGGCCCTTACCCCATTGATCATTAATTGAGAAATGCCTTAGAGCTGGATCTCATGGAGGCATTTTTTTAAGGGAGGCTTCTTTCTCTGTGATAATTCCAGCTTGAGTCAAGTTGACACACAGAACCAGCCAGTACAATATAGTTCTGTAATAAAGACTCTAGAACCTAGGGTTTTTTGGCTCCATGTAGGAACCAGCTCAACTTCTCCATGTCTCCATGTCTCCATGTTCCATGAGTTGTGTGGGTGTTGTCCTTTGAAGTAGGACCCTTTTGTTTGTCTGCAGAGAGCAACCCATTGTCTTAGTAACAGCCTGGGTTGTTTGAGGATTTCCATGGTATGTCTTTGGCCAATAACTCAATTAGATGCAATCCAGTCCTGCTACTGGAAGATTCTCTTGGTGACAAAAATTGACCACTTGAGAATTTGTTTCCCCCATTATTAGGAGATCTCATCGGGATAAACTTCATATATTTTCATTTTGATCAGTTTCCATATCACACTTCAAATACCCCTCAGTTCCATCTGTCTCTCTCCTCATTCTTTCCCTCAGTCTAAACTCCCCACCCATCCCCAGCTGTTTCTCTCTTTCTCATCCCCACCTGCCCCTAGTCCTCCCTCTCAGGGATATCCATGTGTCCTCTATACCAAATCCCACTTGGTCTATGGATTGTGGGTTGGTTATCATTTGTTTACTGTCTAATATCCACCTATGAAAGTCCTCTGACTCATGTAATACAGGGAGTCACATATACTTGCAACTAGCCTTGTGTCTATTCCCCCTCCAGCAAGATAAGTTACTAAGCTATCTACCTAACATTGCATTGTGAAACTGATCACGTTTGAGCTTGCCCATAATTTCTGATTAGCATGGTCACTCACTTCTATGTTCAACAGAAAATTTATTAACCAGAATATATTTTTTTAAAAAGAAGAAGCCAGAAGATAACAATCACTCCGCCAGTCCTTTCCAAGTTATATCCAAAGCATTTGTGTTAGCCGAATGTGATAAATGGATGTGTCACTTGGCGGGGAGATAAGAATCTCTGACCTTTTTCATTGCTTGGATAAACCATTAGGGAAAATTATGAAAAAGCAAACTTCAGTAGTGAAGTGCAGATTATCTCCTTCTTGGATCTTTAGTTTCCTATCACTTATCTTTCTACCTTCCTCTCTCCCCTCATTAGCTTTTCAAAACCATAATCTCAAGGAATGGAAATTCATGCATGGTGATTTATAGAGTTTGCTATGTAAGCTGATGAATGATCCAGAAATTACTGAAGTCTGTTAACATGGTCAGACAGGTGAATAACAGGGAGCTTTGGAAGTGTGGTGGTCAAGTGAGCGTCCGGAATGGGTTTAACTGACTGTTTCCACGAATCATACTCTGTGGCTAGATACTGTAAAGACTGCACCATTGAAGGCCGTGGTTATTAAATGGCCAAAGAACAAAGCAATCTAAATATGGGCCTCTGGCTTTCATCGATAATGAAGTGTTCTGAAGACTGAAGCAATTTATCAAACATCCCCAAAGTTAGTCAGTACTAGATGTCCTGATACTTTAATCCTAGGATGGTTCCAAACAAGTATTCTTGTTGAACAGATTCAAAGCTTTCTCCCCGTTTTCCTATCTCAAAAAAAAAAAAAAAATTACCGATATTTTTGTTTACATGTGTATAGACTTTTGCTATTAGAAATTGAAACAATAAACAAACATAAGAAAAATAATTTCTTCACACATAGAACCACCTCTAAACAAAATCATTCAGAAAGCAATAGGTGCATGTAGATTGTGTCTCTGTGAAGGGCGAAGCATAGCTCCACAGCCTTTAATTTTCAAGCAAATTAACTGATATTCTCATCTGACTGGGCTGAAAATGAAAACATGTCATGATTTATGGTTGTATCTAAAGTCAGAAAATAATTTTAGTGTCACTGTATGTTTGTGAAAAACCAACTCTTACGTATTTATTGAATGTATAAAAAAGGGCTTTTCTGTCTTTTTTTTTTTTCAGTTTCTTATTAGTTTTACTGATGCCCATTGTCTTGTTTTTATCTTGGCAGAAGAATCTGAAAGAAAATGTGGAGAGGAATGTAAAAGGAAAAACCGGGGGCAGAGTATCCAGTTGGAAATGAAATAAAAACTATAAGCTGCGGATATCTGCGTCAGAGTAGAAGGTTCAAGTTCATCTTATGAAGACATTTATGTCTTGTTTTATAAAAATCGTCTTGTTATTCTCTTGATAAAGAAAGGAAAAACAAGACATGTTTTATGGTTTTACATTTTCTACCCAATAAAATAACCATTTACAACCTGTTAACAACTTGCCTTTCTAGTCTCTGCCTGCATACAGTGTTCTGGTTAAAATCTCTTTATTCATCATTTGGCAAATACAGCAGGCATCTCATCTTTTCCTGTGTGCTCTCTCAGCTGCACAGTCAGTCTGGAATATCTTTCTTTCTCATATTCACTGACAAACTTTTCCTCTTCAAAACATAAGCCATTTTTACTTCCTTTGGCCGTAATCACTCCCACCTAAATCTCTGTCCCATAACATTTGTATGCACATTTTTATAACTCTTGCCATATCATTTTAAGATCTGCACTGATGGGTTCATTTCCTTGAAAAGAATAAGTTATTTAAACTGGGGATGTGTGTTATTTATCCTTGTGGCTCTAGTCTGCTCCTGACACATGGGAAATACGCATTCATTGAAACAATGCGTGCGGACTCTCAGACTTCCTGCAGAAGAGTAGGAAACCGATTTCAGACCCCCTGGTTAAAAATGGAGGCCAGTTCTCTTTATTGAACCACATGGATTCCTTAACTCTGCGGCTCTTCTGCAGAGTGCTCCCTCACCCACCCCAGCTGGAGCAGTCATGCTCTAGTGACTCCAGATGGTTGCCATGGGCCTTGGGCAGCTGGGTGGGGAATGCACCTTCCATCTGATTGCACTCACCATGGGTGGGCAGGTGCCCTCTGTCAGGATGGCTGCAACCAGAAGCCAAATGGGTGGCTCATTGGGGTGAAGGCAGCAATCACAAATCGCTGTGGTTCCAATGCCAAGGTTGACCTCCAACTTGGAGCATGTTGTTGACCTTGAATTAATGGGCCCCTCCCTATGTAGGTCGTTGTTATGATCACTACCTAAGGGCTTGGCTCCTTTCTCTCTCTGACTCACTGTCTTCAGTCCCACATCCAGGTTGAGAAATAAGTCATCAAGAACCACAGTGCCTTATTGAGTCAGCTATCTGGAGTGCTACCAAATTCTCCTTAGGTGGTGGAGGTTTATCATGCCAGAGTCTGTCCAGATGGGCAATTACAGGTAAACAAAGGAGATAGGTAGGCCAACTTCATCCAACTAGGGACTCCCAGGGGTGCTGACCAAGCTCTTTCTGACGTGGAGCTCTCTCTGATGTATCAGACTGTACTCACTTCTTCCAGGCCACCAGCATGTCTTGCTGAATATTACAGAGGCCTGGGAAATAAGTTTCTGGCTTCAGCTTTTCTTTCTTCTATTTTTTACCATGGCTAAACTTAATTTTGTTTTACTGTTACATTCCCAGAATCACCTCAGAGCATTTCATTGCACAAAACCACGCTTTGTGCCTGATGCTAGCTTGCCATAGAGTTATAGACTTCACTTGATACTACCACAGACAAAATGAACACAGGACAATGGTGAGATTAACCACGTGTCTATTATATGAATCGGCTTCTTTTAGTGAAAAGAAAAGATGTTACATGCAGTCATTCCTGAGATACATGTGTTTCTTCTACAGACCTGGCTATGATCCTCACCCCACACCTGGTTTCACCCTATTCTACTTTGACCACAGTTGACTGAATCAAGGAGAAACATGTGATTTGAGAGTAATCAATAACTTAGGGTCCTGGCGAGGTGACTGAGTGGTTAAGAGCACTGACTGCTCTTGCAGAGGACTCAGGTTCAATTTCTAGCATCCATATTGCAGTTTATTTATAACTTTAGTTCCAAGGGATTGGTGTTCTCATCTGATCTCCAAGGTGTGCAGATATGCATGGAGGCAGAACACTCATACACATAATAAAACAAAACAAAATTGCTTAAAAAAAAAAAAAAACTAGCTCTAACCTAATGAGGATTGAAATGTGGTTACCTCAGCACTGTGGAGTCTTTCTTCTAGAAATTTAGGACAGAACACAAAATCAAAGCTAATTATGGAGGAGGTGAGAGGGAATACAGTGGACAGAGTATATATAACTGGCTCCCAGGAACATCAATGCCCAGGGATTGAGCATTTACTGGCCACTGAAGGAGAATCTGGATGGCAAAAGTTCCCTGGATTTCCTAATACTTTTGTCTTTCCTAGTAGGAACAAGTCACCTGATGTTGCAGTAAATCCTACAATGTGAAGAAGTCACGGAGTCTGCATTCTTTCCTTAAATAAAGAAACCCAAAGTTACCTAGCTATATTTTTGTCTGGTTTCCAAATTTATGCTTTTCCTCAGACAGGAAAAGCTTCTAGATTTAAATGTCTTAATAATCACACACAGGAATTTCTGAATGCTTAGCATCTGCCAGGTACGGTGTCAGATGCTTTATATATGATTTTATGTACTGGCAGTTCCCCAAAATGTTACATACGTATTCAAGTCTGTTTTCCTAGATTCCCCAGCAGTGACAGAACCTCATAACTGGCCTGTGTCCTTGATCCATTGTATTCTGTAAGGTAATGTTCCAACTAGAGTAGCTTTATTTGAAGAATAATGTGATTGTACTTCTCTTCCATTGAAAACCTTCTAGTGAGTTCCTAAGTTGTATAGAATTGAATTGAAGATCCCTTAATAATCAGAGCCCTAATTCCTAAGCCCTTGGCTACCTCCTTGCCTTACCATTTCCCTCTTATCCCCAGGATATAGACACCCTACTTCCTTTTTTTTTTTTTTTTAAGATTCATTTATTTTATTTATATGAATGCACTGTAGCTGTCAGACACACCAGAAGAGGACATCAGATCCCATTACAGGTGGTTGAGAGCCACCATGTGGTTCCTGGGATTTGAACTCAGGACCTCTGGAAATGTAGTCTGTGCTCTCAACCGCTGAGTCATCTCTTCAGCCCCGGCACCCTACTTCCTTAAGCTTCCTAATTTGGTTGTAATCCTGTTGTGTTCATTGGCCTTTCTTCTCTGTTTTTTTCTTTTCCCATGAAATATAAGTGTTACATTACATTACATTACATACCACCTTATTCTAGAAACTTCTCAGTTACTCTCTTTCTGGACTACCAGTCGTCAGGAACCAGACACTTGAAATATGACAAGTGACCCTAAATTCAAATGACCTGCCAATATAAGTATAAAACACACTCGAGAGTTCAAAGCCACTATGGAAATACTGCAATAGCTCACATACAACAGACCATTAAAATGGACTTCACTTTTTAAGCACTTTAAGGAGCTACCAGAACCATTAAAAATTCCCACGTGGCTTGAATTCTGTTTCCAAACAGTGCAGTCTCTTCACCCTTCTAGCTATCTTACAGTTCACCCTTACGAGCTTGCTTTTGCTGTGTAAACACTTTCAGAGTGTGGGAAGGAAAACTACAGGAAGGCTGGGAATTTGTTCTGCTTGCTTCTGTATTTGAATAGTGCACTAGGATAGTGACAAGTAGTAGATAGAAGACACCAAGTAGGAGTTAAGGATGATTAATAAATCATGGAGCCGCGACACTCTATCAACTCCACTCTTATTTCAAGAGAGTCTATTCAGCTGCATCTTCAAATTAATATTCAGGATTTCCTTAGCAAACCTGGAGTTGGGAACTGGTACTGTGTGAGCTTCACTCACTCCGTGGATTGGGTCAAACAGGCAACACAGCTATGAACTGGATAGTACAAATTTATACCTCAAGGATGCTCTTTCAGGATACCAGCAAACAAAATAACTGAACATTTTCTAATAGGTCCTCATGAACTTGCATATATATTCTCAATGAGCCTATATGTTCTCTAAAATCTGGGTTAGATTACATTAGCTTGGAATCAACACCTCATTTCATAATTTCATCGAACCAGTTACTTTCTTAGCCAGTAAAGTGACCTATTCAATAAGATAACCCCAGGAAGTGGTTGTTTGACTCGAAGGTTGTTTCTTGTACACAGTCCTTTCCATAGTTAAGAATGCAAAAGAGTAGAGAGGCAGTAATAGCCTAAAGCCATCCTCAGTCTGATTCTCTTTTGCTGGCTATCAAAGATGTGCAAAGCATATCTTTCCCCCTCCTCTCCCTGTTGCTTTTTAAAAATTATCTCTCCTGCTGCTGATGGAGCATCCCTCTCGTGATTTTTTTTTCCAGGAAAGGAACGTTATTACCAGCTGAATAACAATTGGGTTAGAGAAGTCTGCATTGGTGATCTGGCTGCTGAAATCTGACGCTGTAACTACCACTTACGGGAGCCATTCTAGAGAGGCACTCAGACAAGCACAGTGAAGTCACATCCTTTAGAGTTTGTATATGCAAGAAGGACAGGGACAGAAAGGAGGGAAGGGTCCATGAATAACTAATTCCACTTATGGAGTTTTGCAGTGATCAATATATATGTCATATAGAAATTGTTTAAAATACCTTAGGGGTTTATCCTCTTTGTGTGTGTGTGTGTGTGTGTGTGTGTGTGTGTGTGTGTGAGAGAGAGAGAGAGAGAGAGAGAGAGAGAGAGAGAGAGAGAGATTCATTTTTTTTACACTAAGTGTTCTGTTAGAATAACTGAAGTGTAAGATCAAAGTAAAAAATTCGATGGAAAAAAAGCAATAATAGTAATAGTAATAATAATAAAAAGCAATAGTAGTAGTAAATTTGATTAAGGCAAATGGCATACACTAAAGCCACACAGCTGGTAGGAGGGAGCTTTACCAGGACCAAGTGCTATACTTCTGAGATTCTGTCCTGGGGACATTTCATTCTAGAGTTTGGAACTAAATTCTAAAGCACAGAAATACTAGTCAGCCATACACATGAGTTAGATATACACCAGGTGTACTATGCTAGTTGCTTCTTGCTGTCAGTGGCCACTATGTGGGTGATGGCAGTGATTTACTTGATTGATGTATGGAGACTGACCATAAAGGCATACAGCACCTTTCTCTGAGTATGGGTTCTGGGCTTTAAAGTACCGGAGAAAGTGAGCAGAGCCTTAGCAGGAGTGCTTCGATTCCTTCTGTCTGCTTTCGACTGCAAAGAGGCTAACTGCTTCAAGTCCATGCCTTGACTCCTTTACAATGATAGTCTGTAACCTGCATTTATAAGCGTCATAAACCCTTTCTCCTGTAAATTATTGTATTATCACAGGAACAGAAATAAAACCAGGACAGGTATTAATAAGTATAGAAGGAAATGCCCCCTATCCAGTATGGCTGCTCATGCCACAGAAGGACATCTTTCCTAATCACACAGGCTCTCCCCACCCCCATACTCCCTTTTTTGTCTCCCTCCTTTCACCCATCTCTCCAGCATGATTGCTCTTTTATATTTTGAAAAAATGCAAATAAAACAGAAAATAAGTGAACAGAGGAAGAAACAAGAGGCCTTTTCATGGTTGAATCTTGCTTGACACTTGGGGTGGAGGAGGGGTGAGAGTTAGAGGAAGGTCCAGCTTCTCCTCTCTCCATCCCTCATCTCTTTCATAGATCTAGCTGATACAAGTCCCACTCTTGCTTTATTCATTCATTGCTTTCTTTTCCTTCATGTATACCTTTTGCTTGTATCCTCAGACTTGCCAAAGACCCATTGCTACTTTAATTCTCAAAATCCACAGTTCCCAATCCTCCTTCTCTTGATCCCTATTAATACCTGATTCATAGATCAGGGATGACCAAGAATTCAAACTCCCTTCAAGTGCTAAAAGGGGAAAAAGAGGAAGAGAAAAAGAGGAGAGGAGAGGAGAGGAGAGGAGAGGAGAGAGAACCTACTGATGTATCAGACCTCAATTGATCAGCTTCTCTTTGATGGCATCCCACTGCATCAAGTCATTCTCCTGTCTTTATCCTGAAGTCTACACAAAGTCCTCATCCATGGAAATAATCCAGTCTCTACAGAAAGTATTTTTCTTACTTACACTAGGTCATCAAAATCCAGGAGAACACAAGTTGTGTAGTATACTGATTGGTAAAAAGGATCCTTCTCCCAGTGATGGTGTGGTGTGGTGTGTAGCTATGGTGTGATGTGGTGTGTCTGGACCCACAGTATAGATGAATGAAATCCATGTTTCTTTTCTTGAACAAAGGAGACACCATTACAACAATGAGAGATAAAGCCTTGATAACAATTTTTCTCTTATCTTTGGTGTTAGGCAAGGTCTCCAAACTGAAGGGACTGTCAAAGAGAGGTCTGGCACATGCCTCTAGTAGGAATATTAGGAAAGGCTTCAAAAGATAATTCATGATAATCTAAAAGTTACTAAAAATGAAATGATTGATGAAACGTTTCATTCTGTATGAACAAAATATATTGATTTAACAACAAAAATATTTTTTATTTACTTAATAATGTACCTTAGTGATAGATGCCAAGATAAGAAATATTAAACAAATGCCTCTTGATGTTTGTAACTTAGTTGGGGGCATTTCCTGCAGCATTAGTGAAGTGTCTGAGAGGAAGTGAGCAACGTAAGCTGACCTAAGTCAGTTTGGTCTCATGCAATATTTAGGTGATTCTCAATAAATCATTATAGTCACTAAAAAGCCTCAGGTCAATGAATGACAGATATTTTCTCAAAACAGTATCTGATGATCATAAACAAGGTTTTCAAGCCAGATCTGTGACACGGAAAATTACTTATTGCATGACCGTTGTTTGGCTAGAGGCATACCTTTCCTTATTCTCATCGAGATACCTTTAATAAAGTCAGATTCTAACACAGTGGAAGAATAATGAACTGTAATCCCATGCAGCAATTTTGCTAGGCAAGAGGAAGGATTTTTGCATAATTGCAAGGATCAAACAACCAGAAGTCTTAAATTACTGACTGGACAGAGACTGATTAGGGGTCCAACCTCAAGGGACCCATCCCAGGGAGCTGCAGAGTCCAGGCCTCAGGGGAATATTTGAATGCAAAGGTGAGGAGACTTTCTAAGCTATTCAAGCCAATCCTTGCATCTTAAATGCTTTAATTTCATAAAAGACAGCCCATTTCTAACATCCATCATGCTAATTAATAGGTTGCTAGTTTCACCAATAAAAATCAAATTTGACATCCAGCATGCTAATCAGCAAATACTGGTTGTCCGATGAGACAAGAATAACAGAAAGGCTTCCAATAGCCACTTCTGGAGGAAGGCCCGGGCTGAGGTGAAGATGGCTGACTCCAAATCTCACTATAATGATTGAATGCATGTATGTTTTCCAGGGAATAGATGTGGCTCAATGTAGGAAAAAATAATACGAAACAGAACAACAAAAACAAAAACACGAGCAAGGTAAAACGAGACAAGTAAAGCAGTAAGCAGCGTTGAGGCATTTTACTGTTTCTTGAGAAGATTACCTGGAGATACCAAGTGGCTTTCCACAGAGATCCTGAAATGAGTGAGTCACCAGTGTAGCAGGAGAGAGGGAAGAAAAGTGTCCTCCAGCAAAGTCCCAGCTGAGTCACAGGAGTTGAAGCTTGAAGGGTTATGTGCAGCAGAGTACTGCCCAGTAGGAATGCATCCAAGAGACCTTCTTTATCTGCTGCTGAAGCTGGGAACAAATTGTAATGCCAGGAGACTGAACCCTGCCCTATCATTTTAAATGTTGATTAAGTCAGTGGTCATCAAACTGGGAAGGGGCGGGTTAGTGGTGGGGTGGTAAGCCAAGGAAAGAGAAACAAAGGATCAACAACTCACCCAGTTTCCAGAGGTAGCCATCATTCAGGGGCCCACAATGAGAAAAATGCTATTGGTGTACTTTCCCTCCGTCTTCATTTTTGACGTGAAGCCAAACTGACTTGTCTCGAAGTGTGATATCTCCGGAGCCAGTGCTTCAGTGTGCAGAATCTTAACTCCCAAACACAAGGCTGAGAGTAAACCCCCTCTTCTTTATAATGTGCACATCTTGGACATATGTTAATAGCAAAAGGAATCTAAAAAAAAAAATCTTGAATTAAATGTTGGCAGCTAATTACTTATTAAACATGGAGACATTGTGTACTGAATGTAGACTTTCTAGCATTTAGTAAGTTTAAGAATAGTGGAGCTAAGCCTTCTCTCTTTTCTTTTTAGCCTCTTAAACTCAGAGTCAGGAAGAACTTCTTATTCAATTAATTTTAAAGCCAGTGAAAGATCAAGCCAAATTAGCAGTCTGCTCAACAAATAGGTAGTAAAAAATTTTTTTCAAACCTTTTAATTTTCTTACTTTTCCTTTAAATCAAGAAAGGAGAGTTTGTTTCTACAGGCAATTGCATGGATTTGGTAGTTCTTTAAATATATTCTGGATGCTCAAGCCACAGACATCCAGAACATATTGAAAGAACCACAAAATCTTTACAATTACCTGTAGAAACAAAAATGTACTCCCAGTATTGTGGCAAATGTGAGGGATCCAGGGCACTAAAGGTAGATGAATGTGAGATACCAGTTCTAGGAAAGACTTGAATGGTCTGATGTTTCTGTCTTCAACTTCCTTGAATTCTGGAAAAATCCCTGCACATTAATATTATAGTGTGTTGTTGCAGCTTTAAATGAACATATCTTACTGATATTACTCATAATCGATAAGAAGCTAACTTGAAACAAAGCTGACCCTTGATCATTGAGATGTTGCCACAGTAACCTGAATTTTTAAAAAGGAAAAGAAAGAAACTAGAAAAATAAATAGATCATATTTATAAATTTATACACATATACCTACATTAAAATTACAATTAGAAAAAAGAGATCATGAAATTGAGAAGTGGGAGGGATACAAGGACTGGAGAGAGGTGAGTAACAGGGGGAATGATATAAATGCAGTGCACATATATGATATTCTAAAAGAAATTAAGAATACAAAAAGAACTATCTTTCAGACACCCACATTATTATTTTAGGTACAAAAACAGGTTTCTAGTCATCTGCAACTCTTAGAATCTAAATCTTAAATATATGCGTGCATATGGAGGTGTCTGTAGATTAGTGTCTTCCCACTGTGACCTTTGAGGTTCTGTTGTTCTCTTCCCTGGGTTATTCTAATAATCTCCAAGTTGGGCCTCTGTTTTGATGTCCTGCAGTGTGTTCTCAACTTTAAAGCCAAACACCTTCAATTGTATTCCCTGAGTTATGCAGCTTCTCCTTTTAAAGCCAACCTGTGTACAGTGGGATATATATCCCCATCACAGCTTCTTTCTCACTTTCCCAAGCACATGCCCACTGTTCTTTTCATATTATGCTCTAGCCACACCAGCCTCTATAGACATTCCTGGAACTCTCTCCTGCAGTTTAATCCATACCTATGAATTAAATAGCCTATGAACACGAAGTCCTTCCAGAACCTTGTGTTCACCAGCCTTTTTACTTCATCTTATTCTGGAGTTTACTTCTATTTGGCATTCTACATGTTTGGCTTATTCATTTTTTGTCTTCCTTCTTCACTACAGTATAAGCTCTACAAGGCATAGCTTTGCTCCTGCTCTGGGTCTTCCCAAGGCATTGTCATGTACTATGGGTTTAATAAGTATTTGTTGAATAAGTAAAGGAATGTACTGATGGATATGGGAGAGAGGATGGAGAGGTATACGGTAAATGTTAGAACATAAAGATAAGAGCAAAGTGTTTTTCAGAGAGAATTACAGAAATTCCGTTTTGTAACTAAACTGTATAAGACTTTAACCTTGGACAGTATCCCTTTGGACCGTAACTGTTGTATATGACGTGCCAGTTTCATTGTCTTATTTTATGTGATGCACTCCCCTTAAGTTTTATGCAAACACAGAGAAGTCAATATCCCTGCTTCAGCATGAAGGAAAGTGCTCTGGCCACTTCTACACAGCCCCACCAGGAGAATAGAAAAGGCAGACTCACATCAGGAAAGGAGCTGAAGCAGAGAATGCATAATCAAGGCAACTGCCTGCTGGGGGAGCAGACCCTGGGAAGTCCACTCTCTTTCATAAGCACACTACCTGGAGGCCTTTGTGACAGGAAGGGGAAACCCAACCAGGTTCTTGAGCTTCATACAGGTAAAGAAACAAAACCTCCAGAATGATTGAAGCTTAATCCTGACCCAAGTGCTCTTTCCACAATTCCTGGCGACTCTACTACATTAGCCCAACTTAGAGTTGAGTGTTTATGGACCCCACCACCTCAATCCACAAAGTGGAAACAAAAATTTACACTTTGATGCTTCTCGGTGTCTATGTGTGCTTCAAGTACACCCCATCACTTATGTGAACCTTAGAGCTTAGGACAGGGAAAGGTAAATTCAAGCTGTTGTTAAAAAGGGCCTGGCTTCTATCTACTTGGAAATACCAGTAATCATAATAAAAGATGATTAAGATATGAAAGGAAATATTCAAAAGTCTGTTCTATACACATTGTCTTTCTTCTTTTCTTTTTTTTTTTTTTTCTATCCACATTTCCACAATCAACAACAAAATATTCCCCTAAAGAAAACTAGAGTGCTGTGGTTTTTTTTTTCCCTCCTCCCCAACGTCTCTCTTTTCTAAGCCCTTTTCATGATTTAAGAAATGGAAAAAAAAAAAAAGAAAGAAAAGAAAGAAAGAAAAAACCCCACAAGTTTATATTGGTTTGAACAAAAATGTCTGATTTTGTCAGTTAGAAATGAAAGAAACTGTGGTTCTTTCAAGAACTCCTAACCCAACCTTTGTTTAGTCCTAACCGAGAGAGCCAAAGTCTGGTCAGGGCAGGCTCTGGAAAGTCAGTCCAGTGTACTATGGGCATGTCATACGATATTGCAAAGGCCCCATTGGCATCTTGTTTCTTCCCCTACAATAATTGCCTTTCTTTTAGATTTCAGTGTTTCCCTTTTGTGTTTACGATAACAGAGGGATGCTTTATTGCATTTCACCAGGCCGGTTGCCATGGTGATCAGCAGTTGCTGTATGCTGTAAAAATAACCCTCCTTCCTTGATAGATTTCACTTGAGTGAAAATAACCCTTAAAAATAGGTTGAAATTTACATACTAACTCTTCCAGCGGGTTCAAGGGGGAGAGAGGAATGAATTACATCGTGATTTGACAAGCTATTAGGTGAGGGGCTGCTGGATGAGGTGTGAACGGGGAAAGTTGGCTGCGGGAGGCCAAACAAATTCCACTGTAAAATCCTCAAATCCATTTCTTTGTTGTTGGGTCTTCCCTCATTAGTGTTGTATGAAGATGAAAAAGAGATCAGAGAAGAGTCAGACATCCGTGGGGATGAGGGCGTGGGGATGAGGGCGCGGATGAGTCAGACACCTGTGGGGATGAGGGCTAGCGCGGATTAGTTCCTCATAAATAAGGGAAAAGGTCGGTTCCAACTAGAATATCATCCCTCAAAAGGTGCCTGGTGACGTCTGTTCCCAATGAGGGAAATGGATGCTGCTTGAGATGTTAATAAGGTGACCTGCAGCTAGATATGTTTGAGAAGCGTAATTCACTGTACCCATAACCTATATTGACAAGGTCAAGTGTTTTAGAGATCCTAAAGCAAGATTCATTTCTCTGTATTTTATGTTTCGTTGGCATTTCTGCCTTCATTAAGCGTGAACACCTTGTCAAGTAACAATGCCAATGACTCCGTTTTTGATAAACTTTTCACACTTTTCAAATTCTTCTGTCGTGCTTTTTCAAACGATTAGTAAAGACTGGCTAACAGTTTTAAAGACTTCCTACCAAGGTCTTCTACCATGTTTTCCCCACAAAATGTATAAAACCAAAAACAATCTCAGGGCCCATAGTAGTGATAAAACAAACAGACAGCATGTAATGATTGAAGAAGTAAATAGACCTCCCTGGACAGTTTCAGGGCATTGATGGATTAAAGGGTAAAAGTTGTGTCATGATGAAAGAATTACCTTCACACCTTAATAACCTGAGAGGAGTTAAGTTACTTCATGTCAACAACATATGCCAGAATGTATGTATGTTTCCATTTTAAAGAAGTTTATACAAAGGGTTTGGGGTATGCATATGCGTCACGACTGTATCTCCTTGCAGATTTTCTCTGGCTACACTTGCATGTCTGGAATAATTTCCGCATTTCCATCTTTCACATTGATATTGTATGTAACATGTTTTTTTTTTCATTTTGAGTAAAAATATTAACCATTTTTTTATATTGGTCTCTATAAACTTACTGGATACTTCTTAAGATACTACTCAAACCTTGTCAGTGTTGGTAGGACGGGAACCTCTCATAGGGCCTAGCACTTCAGAGGCTGGGGCAGGAGGGTTTCTATGGGCTTGAAGCTAGTGACTTCCGGACAAGCCAGCCAGACTTTCTCAACTATAGCCTTTCCCACCCATGAAATGGAGAACTCCAATGAGAAAGACACACAAATCTAAATGGTTGCCAGAATGTAGACTGAAAAATGCCTTCTTTTTAAAAACTTGACATTCTTTACAAATTTCTAAGGAGAGATGACCTCACAGCAGATGTCCTGATCTGGCTTTGCCATTTTTCTACCACCTCTTCTGCAATAATTCCTGAGCCTTTGGTGCAGAGGCTGTGTTGTAGGTGCATCAGGGGGTGTTGGACTCTCCACCGCCAGATGTTCTTTGCATTTTGACCAGTTGTGCATTTCTGAAATTATATCTATTAAACAATACATAAATGAACTTTTGATGAGGAGTGAGAGCTACATTCACCTGTGTGTATAAAGGTAAGAATAGAAATTGACAGTACTTGGTTCTTTTCCAGGGTCTATGGCACACCAGTTATAGATTCTTGGGTAGGTTTACAATAGCAGGTAATAAATTCCTCCTGTTGAGTGTGCCTTAAGTCCAACTGGAAAACAGTTGGCTACTCCTAAGATACATATAAGTGGCACTATTGGACCCGTGGGGAATTTCTTGCCAGGCCAGTCATTGTGGATAATACAACATCTGGGTAGCACACTACACAATGGAATTCTATTGTGAATACCAACAAGTGCTTGCTGACAGGAGTCTGATATAGCTGTCTCCTGAGAGGCTCTGCCAGTGCCTGACAAATACAGAGGTGGACGCTCACAGTCAACCTTTGGACTGAGCACAGGGTTCCCAGTGGAGGAGCTAGAGAAAGGACTAAAGGGGCTGAAGGGGCTTGCAGTATGGGTGGGCTTCACCAGGAAAGGGAGTGGGAGGATAATACAGAGGAAGAGGTAAGAGGCTATAGAGATAACACCGAGGATGCTTGAAAAAGCTACAGAGGTGCAAACTATTTTATGGTATATATATATATATATATATATATATATATATATATATATATATATGTAATAAATTATATAAGTCTGTGTGTATGTATATTTATACAATTTAATGGTATTGTACCACTTGAGGTGATAATACTCCTCCCAAGGATAAAAGACTAAGTCTAGTGTTATATATAGGAAACCTCCCTTTCAGTTGTTGGCCACAGCAGTTCAGAGACTCTCAAAAATGACACAGAGCCATGCTATTGTTCTTAGGTTTCCCTTCTGTACTTGAAGGTAAGCCCCTATTGCTGACGACACACACTGCAGAAATTCGACTTGGAAGAATGAATCTGAAATGGATCTGGCAGCCTCCTCCTTGAGAACCGGAACTTGAAAGTTTTGTTGAAAGGACTGTTAAGTAAGTTACATATTTAAAAATAAACACTTGAACATAGTCCTAGCCTATGGCTCAGAAATTACACTTACAAGGAGAGTAATAATGTAGGTATATAAAAAGATTTAACCAGGGTTTTCATGCAAACTTAATCATAATAGTAAAAAATAATGACTATTGTACAACTATGGTATTTTTCCAATTGAGTGATTTATATACTCAGTCTCATTGATGAATCTTAAACATATCATGCTAAGTGGATGAAGCCAGGCATAAAGAAATATACATTGCATAACTCCATTGATAGTAGTGCTCAAAATATCAACCAAGGGCTAGAGGGACAGAAATCAGAGCTAAATCTGATCTGAAAGAAGAGGAAAGACAAATAAAGGAGACTGTTTGGGATGATAAAAAAAAGATTGTTGTTGTTGGTGGTGGTGGTGTGAATATAACATGAGCCCAGACATCTGGCTAAAGTCATCAAAGTCCCACTTAAGTTCTCTCACTATGTAAAATAAAAATGAAAGGAAGAAAGAAAGAAAGAAAGAAAGAAAGAAAGAAAGAAAGAAAGAAAGAAAGAAAGAAAGAAAGAAAAAAAGAAAGAAAGAAAGGAAGGAAGGAAGNAGGAAGGAAGGAAGGAAGAAAGGAAGGAAGGAAGGAAGGAAGGAAGGAAGAAAGAAAGAAAGAAAGAAAGAAAGAAAGAAAGAAAGAAAGAAAGAAAGACCTCTACTTTATTTTTTTAAAAAATATCTACCTCTTTAGAGACATGTGCTCAGTGGCCTGTATTCCCTTCTGAGTGCTGTTCCTAGGCAGAACTCGATCAATTAAGTCTGTCTGTGTCAGACAGGACCAGGTTCGCTACTGTCTTCTATACCCAATTATTAAGATACCAGTGGCTTGATACATGCAGAGACTCACAAAGTTAGAACCCTGGTATTTATTTTGGAGTGTCTGTCTGAGAACCCCAGGGCAGAATGCTAACATCTATCATTTGGGGCATTGTTTGTGTACTATAGCACACCTTGCTTTCTAATGTATTTTCTGCATGAAGTGGGTAAGAGAAGAACCCTTGAAAAGAGATGGATAAAGCTTAAAAGATTATGTTGGCAGATTCTAAAAGAATCTTACTTCCAAAATGGGAAGAGTGTAGACTCATTGCTAAGTTTTTGTCTTCTAACACTTGAGCTTCTATCATAGAGCATATTTTTTCACTGAAAAATGCACAGTCTTTTTCCATATTGGAAAAAATAAAGTACAATTTTCTTTATTTTTCTCATCACCATTATCCCCTTTTATTCACTTAGAAATGTAATTGCAGAACATAGTCAAATAATCCTATTTGACCTTCTGAGTTGTAGAAACAGTGTCAGACTCATTTCTACAATCATTTCACAAACAACTGTACATCTCAGAGGAGATTTTCAATAGAATACATGGATATGAATAAACATATGGATGACTTGTCTTTATTTGTGACTTAAAATTAATAGTATTGTTTTGAATCCTCAGGGTTAGGATTTTAGTCTCTTTAATTTTATATGGAGAATTTTCTTATGAACCCCTTTCCAAGAAAATTACTACCAGACTTACTATCAGTGTGAGGTGCCATGTGACCGAATCTTTGGAATTTGCCATATGTGAATAAAATTTACTTACATTTCTATCTAGAGTATATTGATATTTTAGAAAGAAATGTAAGTAGAACATTAGGCCATTGCATTAGAAGTGCTAGACAGTTGGATGTCATTGTTGTTAAATTTCAGAGGAAAAGATTCTGTAAACAAAATTTCAAAGTAGATCACAGTGATTCAAAAAAGCTACTCTTTCTATTTATCCTATTTCTACCATTACTATTTCTGCTTTTTCCATTTCTATTCAGTGTTCTTGTTTGTCCCCACCCCTTAACTATTTCAGTGTCCTTGGTTTGATTTTCCTTCCAGGAAGACGGATGGAATGCACGAAGACAATATGACTTGTTTGTCTTTTGTAAAGCAAGTACTTGGTTTTCCTTTTGAGTAAAGATTGTGTTTGTACTTGGAGAGAAACAAAGCCTTTGTAGTCAAAGGCAAAGACAGCACATTTAAGCACTTAATGCTTGCATCTTGATGATTTCATTATTGACTTCTATTAAGCTCTCTCTGGGCGAAGAACCAAACTCCCCCACAGCTCTACAAAGCTGCATTGCTGAATCTATTTGCTATTAAATTTAAATCCTCATTTCTCCCCATGACACACTTATTGGCTTGGGATGACTTCCTCCTGGTCCCATGGAGACATCTGCAGACAGTGTATTTATTTTCTAACCCTTTGTTCTCTTTACCCTACTAATAGTACTTTACTATGCCTCCTCTCTCTCTCTCTCTCTCTCTCTCTCTCTCTCTCTCTCTCTCTCTCTCTCTCTCTCTCTCTCTCTCTCCCCTCTCTCTCTTTCCTGCCCTGTGTCTGTCTTCTGCCAATCACCTTCCCTTTCTCTCTCTCTCCACTCACCTTCTCTTGGTCCTGAAGTCCATTCTTGGAACTATATTCTTCTTGCAAGGTGAGCCCAACCATCCAGGAGTAAAGTAATGAGATTATGATTAAAAGTACACCCTGATAGTGGAGTATCCATCAACCTGTCATTGAAATCTTATCTCCAGTGCTGGTCTCATCAATCTGACCTTTCAATTACAATCCTCAGTTCCTGACTCTAAGTATATAGAACTTAGGGATAGGGATGGAGTGTATGATACACAACTCTTTGTTTGGCTCCCATGCCACCTGGTGTAACTGGTTATCTCTTTCAGGGTCTGTGTTTTCCTTTAACAATATGGTTTTTTTAGGAGTACATCCGATCATTTTTATTTGACTCTGACATAGAGAGAACTCTAGTGTTGCAATGTGTCTACCATTTAGTATCATGAGCTTCACACAACTCGACTTTATTGCCACACAGATGATAATCAAAGAGAATGAAGTAGGTCTCTTCCACATGGTGATTTAGAAATTAAGTTATCTGTTACTTTCTCTGCTACCTTCTAGGTCCTGAAGTTTTTGTACTCAGTTGGGAGACAGATAATAATTGATGTAACTGTTTCTCAAAGGACCCTTCCCTGTGCAGCACACACGACCTCTGTGCTGACATAGAAGAAAGCTGAGAAATAATATCACAGTGACTGTAGCTTTTTACCACACACCACATGTCACTGTGGAATGAACAACAAGCATCTTTTGGAAGCATCTAGCCACAACCTCATTCTACAATTCAAACCAATGTTATAAATTATGTAATGCCTATTTTACTTTTAATGTCATGTTGTATGTTTATTAAACTTTAATTAATGTCCAACTTTCACCCTTTTTGTGCATGCATGGAATTGAATACCTTCTAGACTATGAGATCATACAACATGAGCTGATACAACCTGGGCAGAGATCATTCTATCCATTAACAGAGAACACAATTACAGGTTATAGACATCCCATTTGAAAGCAGATGACTCGATTAGGCATTGAGAGGCGGCCGTGCCTGACTTAAACTCAATAGAATGGCATATATTAAGAGTCATTCTGTGCATAAATAAAAGCGTCAGCTGTTAAGCAGAAAATTCACCTGGAGCTTATTGACAGCCTTTCAAGTGGACCTGAGCCTTTTATTTATGAAGGAGACTGCATACCACTTGGACATCTCAGAGACCAACCCCTTTGACAGAGGCAGAAAATAAAGTTATGGGACAATACCAGGCCATGTGTCAGCACCCAGTCCTAGCACTGAGCACCATTGCTCAGATTGTCTGCCCACTGGCTTTCTCTTCATTTTCATAACACTAGAGGAGATGACATCTTAAGTTTCTTCCTTTCTTTCAGTCCTGTGGGTTTGCATGTCAATGGATATTTTTCCAAAATAAGAGCAAGGAGCGGAAAAACAGATGCTTTTACAATGTATGTCTCATCCGAATTAAATGTAGTCACCTTCACAAAGAGTACCATATTCCTCTCCTTTGAAGGTAGTAAGAGAAACATGAGGTATCATAAATTGAGAAACGTATCAATTAACAAGTTAGCTGGGACTGTGTACAAAACCAATCATTCACTTTACCAACTGTGTGTTTGTTTCTGTGCAGGTATGTTTATTCCTCACTCCCAAGAAAGTAAATTTAATGTTAAAGAATGCAATTTTTGTCAGTGTAAACCAAACCCCAGGAGGTCACAAATGAACAAATCAGTAAAATAGTTTAAAACTATTTGTTAATCCCACAAGAACCATTTTCATGTGGCTGGTATTAGTGCCCAACTCATTGCAAAAATATGACCTAGTTGCAATCTTTTAAAAAGTTGTCTTAATTTTGAGAATTGTATGCGTGAATACAACGAAATATGACTATATCCACCACTCTTTCCCTTGTAGTCCCCCACACATGTGTGGGCCACTGGTCACACTCTCGAAAAATAAAGAATCCCTTTCCTCCAGCAACTTTCCTCAGCGTGGGGTGGAACCTAGAGATTACTTCCATCGATGCTGGGATTTTCGATGGCTTGACCTGTTGCAGGTCTTGTGCAGGTAGCCACAGCTGCTGTGAGTTTATGAGGGTGACAGCCATGTCATGTCTGAGAAGGTACTATTTCACAGCACTGCTTCTTATGCTCTTGGTCTAACATCGTTTCTTCCTCCCCCTCCTCTGAGATGTTCCTTCCGAAAGCCTTGGCTGGAGAGTGCTAATAGGTGTCTTGTTGAGGGCTGAGCACTGAGTCTCTTATTCTCAGCACTCTAACAAATTATACAATCCCTCAGCTGGGTGTTGCTCATTTTAAAAAAAAAAAAAAAAGCTTCCCTGACAAAGGTTGAGTGCAGTCTGGGTCTCTAATGTATATGCACAAATAGACTAGAGATAAGGATATTGATTACTGAGAAAGAATAATAGTGTAGATGGTAGGACTTCATGCAGCCTCAAGCTTTGAGATATTAGGCCAGAATCCTTTCCCAATTCTACTCTAGAGTACTCACTGTATGATAATCTCCATTCATAGATTGGACTGAAAGGACAATCCCATGAGTGTAGCATCCAGACCAGACAATGTTGGGGTCAGACTACCCTTCATTTTGAAATTAAATTGAGTGTCCTCTTAATTCTGAGTTGTTCAGGGAAGAACCTAACATCAGTACCTACTATTGACAGGAAGAGTAGTTCTTAAAGCCAGTCACCTATTCTCAGAGGGCACACACCACAGAGAAACTAAGATTCAAATGGGGGCAAGGGGAGACAGAGGCACGGGGAGGATCCAGGGAACAGTGGTGAGTACCTGTAATCTCCACCTTTGAAAGACAGAGGCAGGAGGATTGTGAGTTTGAGAAAAGTCTGGGCTACATTGTAAGACCCTGACTGAAAGAAAGAGTGAATGGAAAGAAGGAAGGGAAGGAGGAAAGAATAATGGAAAGGGGAGGAAGAAAGAAGGGAAGGAGGGAGGGAGGAAGGAGGAAAGGAAAGAGGAAAGGAAGGAGGACACTAGGTGTTTTATTTTCTTTACTATGGGGATGATGACTAAAAGCGTCTCTGGCATTGAAGACGTTTACTGAACAGCTAACATCCCACCATATCACCCTGAACAGGAGCAGGCTTATGAGTAGACCTATGCAGAAGCATTTCCTGCACCTCTCTTCGCAAGTTCGCAAGATAAAGCACAAGGAATTGGATTGAAGGGAAAACAGGTAGTCTGCCAATGAGTGATAACCATGCTGGTACCTAGTACCTCATGACTATGCTGAGAATTATCATGAAGCGTACCAGGGTGTTGAAAAATAAACGATTTGGATGTCAGGTTCGGTAATTTATTTAAATGTTATTGCTGCACAGTAACTCCCAGTGGAGTTTTTCCTCACACATTTTTAATATCAAATAACTCTGAACAGCCCATATACAAATTTCATGAAATGAAATAACTCACTTTTGCAGGGCAATCATAGATTTTCATTTGCTAGCAGCAGCTCCAGAGTAACAAGGTGTTGGTGAGTCTCGTTCCATGCCTAGCGTCCCTCTCAGGTTGTTCATGGGGAGAAGGGGAGCCTAAGTGCTAGGAAGTTCAAAGACTTTTGCTCATCTATGAAAGAAAAAAGGCGCATAAAAAAGAAGGGAGAAGAGAAGAAAAACCACCTTTTGATCTTTGGGACTCTATCTAAGTTACTGTCTTTGGGGGTTGAGAGCTCAGTAGATAGCGCACCTGCTGCACGGACGTGAGGACCAGTGTCTGGGTCCCCAGAACCCATACAAAGTTGGATGGACACACACTCACACACATGGGGAGAGAGAGAAAGAGAGAGAGAGAGAGAGAGAGAGAGAGAGAGAGAGAGAGAGAGAGAGAGAGAGAATCTTCTTTGTACAGATGTTGCCCCAAACA
>NC_034594.1:141422429-141423473 GCF_900095145.1 Mus pahari
AGAGAGAGAGAGAGAGAGAGAGAGAGAGAGAGAGAGAGAGAGAGAGAGAGAGAGAATCTTCTTTGTACAGATGTTGCCCCAAACAATATATAAATTTAATTTTCTTCACATACCAATGAAAACGAATGGCTGAATTATACTTCCAATTAAAGAATAATCATTATTTCCCCTTTTAATAGGATTTCCCTTTACATCATTATAGACCTTTAATTTCTGATTTATGCAAAGTGTTTTTTTTTTTTTTAAGATATAACATACTCTTTAGCAGTGTCCCAGTTCACATTTATTGTGAGCAACCTGTTTTAAAGACATGGGTAGAGAAAACTGCAATACTTCCAATATCCACATGACATTATCTAATTCTCTAAATCATAGCTTCCTGTAGTTCTTGTGGCCAGCATGCTGCCTTTATTGCTGCCAGAGCTCCCTGTTGTCATCAGAGAGGCCAGAAAGTCAGGAAATGGGTCATTTTCTTAGACTCATGTGTTCCTTTCACATGTTCACACTTATACTGTGTAGATGGAGTGACAACCACAGTCACACATCTCATGCTCAGTTTACCCAAGGAACAATCGACTGGTCAGGAATAAGATGGGGTAGGGGCGGAAGGGGAAGGCTGACTCTGAAATGTTCCTCATACATCTTTATCTTGCTAGGAAATTTACACACTGTACTTTAGGCAATCTTGGTCAACTATATGACACTCACTTAATATTTATGTTATCATAGACATGTACTGTTATAGAAGTTTAAATAGCTCATTGCTCAAGTTTGTCCCATTTTTATAGGGTAAGAAAATAGTTCAGACATTGCATGCTTTCAGATTTTACATGTTGTGGGATGTGGAGGGAGCAGGAGTGAGTGAAAGACGGATGAGCTCATTGTGGATACCTAAGATGAAGAAGTGGAAACTTCTAAAGGTATATGTCAAAGGCTTGGGTTGATTTGAATGGAGAAAAGAGAGATAGCGAGAAGCGAGAGAGCGAGAGAGCAAATGAGCGAGAGAGAGAGAGAGAGAGAGAGAGAGAGAGAGAGAGAGAGAGA
>NC_034594.1:141423484-141426759 GCF_900095145.1 Mus pahari
AGAGAGAGAGAGAGAGAGAGAGACAGAGACAGAGACAGAGACAGAGACAGAGACAGAGACAGAGACAGAGACAGAGACAGAGACAGAGAGAGAGGAAAGGAGAGAGATTGTTTTGCTTTTTGCTGAGAGATCTAAGGCTAAATTGCAGTGTTGATTAATAAGCTGTGAGACAGATCTGCTCAGTTCAGCCTTTGGAGGGGGGAGTGGTTGAGTCAGAGAATTTTATTCCTCTGTATTCTATGATTGGAGTAGAAAAGTCATACCAAGTATGTCATTGGTGATCTGGAAAGGGGGAGTTCTCTAAGCCTAAAATGAACCTTGACTTCTCTACATGCCAGTGTGCACACTCTTCAATAAGCACACACATTCCCAAAGAACCAAAGCTTCCGATCCGCCTGATCACTTCTGGACAGCTGTTCTGGAAATCTGTCTTTGACAGAAATCCAGACAAGAGTCAATGCAATCCTCCAGCATTCTCCTGAAGGCATAAGCATAGCAGTGAGGATTTTATGCTAATAGCACCCATAATCCCATGCTAATTTATTTTATCAAATTAAAGCAAATGCTGCTCTCTGACCCCAGGGACCTCCATTCTCCTCTGGGTCCCTGTGGTAAGCTGGAATCCGTTTAGTGGAAGAGTTTGCCAAGAATATAAATTAATAAAACAGGATTAAAGGGAGACATGGTTATAACTGATTCCTTAATCCCAGGGAATAATTAATGATAGTGATTCGTGATTTGGCCATACTTTCCTTCTATTTGAATAATAAATAGACTCAAAATAAACTTCTGATGGAAACCATTGAGGCAGACATCTGACCAGTGGTGCCTTTCTTGCAAGGACTCAGTATTATGGTGGGTGCTCTGACGCTCTCCTCCTGGCCTTTATGCCCTGTCAGTTCATATTTTTGGGTCCATGCAAACCTTACTGTGCTTTTTATAACCACACTTAATTATCAAAAATTCATTTTGAGATCCTACCACCATCAAAACACAGTCTGTTCAACACTGCCCTCAGGATTAGGCCTATAAAAAGTAATTGGTAATAATGATCCAGAAGCATTCAGAGAACTAAGATCCACCCATAGTATTCTCAGACATACACGAGCAAGCAATGTTTAGTGGCTTCCCAGTGCACTCTCCCAGGAACCAGGGAGACAATGTTTACAAAACTATGTAGCCTTCTCCTTCATAGGATTGGCATTCCAGTGTTGCTGAAGTGGGTCTGTTTATTTTCCCTTAACATAATGTAATTTGTGTGATCTATGTTAAAGAGGCTACAAATTAATTGAAATAGATTGTTTTGCTGATGACTGCTGTGTCTTCGGCTTGCCTCTGAATAGGCTTAACTGTATAAAGGTTACTTATTACTGTCCCGTCTCATGTCTACTCTCCATGGTGCCAACTAGCCCCTCTACTCTTACTGAGTGTTTGTCAACAGTAAAGACATCCAAGGGAAAATGCATTTGATAAAACACCCATTTTTTTTAACATGTCTTCCTTCCTCCAACATAAACCAACTGTTCCTGGTATTCTTGAAGTATCCAGTCTATGCTCTGGTTCAATAAGCAGAGGCTTACACGGTAGATTTCTGAACCAATGCTTTACAAAATCTGTCCAAAGGCATCATCTTTACCCATGATAAGTAATACAGACTACTTATTTACAGACATGCTTAAAAAGCATCCTTCCAGACTTCTAGTCTAATGATAGTGGAAACATTATCACATGCTATGGGTTTTTGGTATATAAAGATTTGAGAATGTTATAGTACAAGCTATGGTTGAGACTCCAGATGTCTGCCTCTCTGTAGGTTTGTGGATGGCATGACTGCTACAAATGAACTGTTACATGTGAAATGCATTGAGTACTAGATGCTATTCCATCCATGATGTAGTTTTCCAAAATATTTACCAGATTATGAACATTTTAAGCAAAGTAATGGTGTCCTTCATTCTGCATGGAAGTTGCAGTCCTATGGACTTCAGTGTAGACTAAAATGATATCATCATAAAACCACAACATTTTACATGTTGCCTGAATGATGGATTCAGATTACAGTGGCTTCTTTTCACCTATGAAAAGGTCATCTAGGGTACCACACTCCCTTTCCTTGTGTTCTAAGCTTGAGGCTCAGGCTTTCCAAATGTCAATCACTCTCTGTAAGTGTTTTGATGACCCACACATTTCTACAGCACCTCCTGAAGTGCTCAGCCACTTATGGAGATGCTTATAGCTACCGCATGTGGAAACTTGTAAAGGAGGGAATTCTAGTGTGAAAACTTTGACCAATGGCTCAATGTTTGCAATGGTAGACTCAAATGTGCTGCTGTTATTTCCAAGGGAGAAGCAAATGACATCCCAGGTATGGACGTGATGAACAGGGAAATGAACCCCCTGATTGGGTAGGCTTGTCAAATGTTTCTGGGAATAATGCATGTGAATGCATTTGTTTCTAAAGCAGAATATAGATGGTGCTGTTTTGATAGACTTTCCAGGAAGAGCGCGGGCACTTCCTCAGGACAGTTTGCATGGATGCTGCTCTGCTCGGCTGTGCATCACTGAAGGATTCCCCGAGTGTCCTACACACCCGGAGAGAGAATGGATACACAAAACACTTTTTAAAAATTCTTGTTCTTACAAACTCTTTTAAATTGTAATTACCTTACAGTTCCTTATGCAGTGTGTGAAGGTAAGCAGGGGCAGGAATCAGAATTCCCTGCCTAACTTTCACCAGCTAATCTGGCTCCTACCCTTGGACACAACACATGGGAAAGCTCAGAGCTGTTTCTGTGAGGTGTGGAGCCCCATTTTTAATCATGTTTGGTTGAGGTCCCTATACATACTAATTTAATTTAAAATGTTTTGTAAAATCTGTCATAATATGACAGTTATTATGAATAAAGTTTTTATTAGTGAATAGAAAAATAACAGAATATTAAGTGTTTCAATCAGTGACCAAGAAGACAATGTGATATCACTTTGCTTAGCACTGGTCATCTAATTATTCTTGATGCTGCATTATCTCACAGCGGCTTCCAACAACTAGTCATTGATAATACCACCAAATGCAAACCTTTTCCAGCATTGGAGAGGAAAAATTATGGCACTGATTATTTTTAAATGTACTTTTCACAATTATATAGCATAAAACATGCCTTAAAAACATATCATGCTCTCTTTGATAAGATACCCACTGCACTGATAGAATACAATATTTCTGGTGTGTGTGTGTGTGTGTGTGTGTGTGTGTGTGTGTGTGTGTGTGTGTGTGT
>NC_034594.1:141426770-141428009 GCF_900095145.1 Mus pahari
GTGTGTGTGTGTGTGTGTGTGTGTGTGTGTGTGTGTGTGTGTGTATGTGTATGTGTGTGCCCCTGTGTGTGCATCTTTGTGTGGAGGTCAAATATCAACCCCAGGTATCCCAGCCTTGTCCACATTATCTTTATGAAAATGGGTCTCTTGTCAGTCTAGAACTCATCAGTTAGGAGAGACCAGCTGATTAGGAGATCCTAGAGCATCCATCCCTAGAGTCCCAGTGTGTAGATTGTAAGCACAGATTGTTAGGGGATCCCTAGTTGTTGGGGTTCCACCTCAGGTACTCATGCATGTATTCTGAGCCATTAACTAATTTCCTATCCCTAGGATGTGATGTTTCACTACCTCTGTTTTCTATCCATTACCAACAATGAGATTGATACATACACATGACTAAAAGAGGGGTGTATGTATTCATGGCATGTCTATTATCTAGTGTGGTAGTCTAAATATTGGCCACAAATAGTTTAAGATCCTATCCTTAGAATAAAAGAATTTTTACATATACCATTAATTCATGGTTCTAGAGATGTAATTCAAGATTACCCATGTGGGACTCAGAAGGTGATCTCGAGTGTTTTTGTAAGAAAGATGAGATGAGACTTGCCAGAGAAGAAGAGGAGGCACTATGGCCATAGAAGCAAACAAAATTCAGATGATGTAGCCACAAAGAAATTGTAAAGGTCACTGGTAAGAACAAGTTACCCGAGCCGGGCGTGGTGGCACACGTCTTTAATCCCAGCACTTGGAAGGCAGAGGCAGGCAGATTTCTGAGTTTGAGGCCAGCCTGGTCTACAAAGCAAGTTCCAGGACAGCCAGGGCTATACAGAGAAACCCTGTCTCAAAAAACCAAAAACCAAAAACCAAAAACAAACAAACAAAAACAAAAAAACAAAAAAACACAACAACAAGTTACCCTCAGACCTTCTGTAAACTGCCTTGATTCACTGACACTTTGATTTCATCCCCAGGGAAACCGATCTTAAATTTCTGGCCTCCAGGATTAAGCAGAAATTAACTTCTGTTAGTTTGCACCACCAGTTTGTCTTAACTTATTACAATAGCTTTAGGCAATATTTCTACTAGGATATAGACTGTACTTACTTTTTTTTTTTTTTTTTTTTTTTTTTTTTTTTTTTTCTGGACTTTGGATAAGCTAGCACAACATTTGGAACTATTCATTGAAACCATAGGCGATTAGGTTTGAAATTCTTTGTAGGATACAGGCACAATCAT
>NC_034594.1:141428020-141450757 GCF_900095145.1 Mus pahari
GCAGAAATTAACTTCTGTTAGTTTGCACCACCAGTTTGTCTTAACTTATTACAATAGCTTTAGGCAATATTTCTACTAGGATATAGACTGTACTTTTTTTTTTTTTTTTTTTTTTTTTTTTTTTTTTTTTTTTTTGGACTTTGGATAAGCTAGCACAACATTTGGAACTATTCATTGAAACCATAGGCGATTAGGTTTGAAATTCTTTGTAGGATACAGGCACAATCATGTGTGGAACATTGTCAGACATGATTGTGCCTGTATCCTACGAAGCTGCAAAGATGCTGTTTAGGAGGTGGGAAGACACAGGGAAAATCATGTCTTCTGTCCTCTGACTCTATAGACTGGAAACTGTGGTGCAGCTACAATACAGATGATCCAGGTGGTTGTTAAAGCTCCATATTCAGGAAGCACCAACAATATGAGGTGAATAACTGGTAGTCCAGATCCTCAGATTTATCCTCTTGCAAATGTGGGTGCCACCAGAAGTCATCACGTAGAATGTATGCAATAGTGTAAAATAAATTTCCACCAGAGTGGCTCACTTGCTAAGTCACAATCCTGGAGGAGTTTCCAGGCATAGAATCTTACTTAACAATCCTCTAAGCATGAACCCTGGGGCTCATTGTACCAAGCTCAGCCCAATCTGCAGACAAAGGTGACAAACAGTATACCAAAGGGAAAAGGGAGGATCAGAGCACAGAGTCTGTGTTCAGTACACCTTGGAGGGAAGCACCAATTGTATTGTCTGACTCCAGTACTGAAAGGAGGGAAGTGCATCTCCCATTCCCCACCACCACCTCCCTTCCTCACCCCCCTCCCAATGCATGCAGGCACACACACACACACACACACACACACACATATACATACAAACATGCTACCTTCTCTAGGATAGCTCCAGAGATAGGGACTCTGAGGCATGGGGACTCTGTTTGTTCCAGCCCCAGAGTGCTACTGGAATTTGTCAACATCTAGAAATACAGAATGATTCAGTGGGGTAAGATTTTTAACTTGTCTTAAAATTTCCAGTCCTTAGCTCAGATGAAGTTGAATATAAATGTGTCCATGATGCGAATATTTCAAAACAGATGAACTCAGTTTGGGTCTCCAATCTGGGGATCACTGTCAAGTATTTGGAGGTTTAAGAAACTTTATATAGAATGTGGAGGATCTTAGGGAATCTTATATTCCAACAATAGATTAACTTCTATTCCTAATTTCTTAAAGTCCTCATGAGAGCATGAAGAACATTTTTTTCTGAACTCTGATTTGTACAAGAAAAAATTTGAAGTCACACTTTACTTTAATAGAACTCATCTTCAATGTATAAAAATGAAAGGGGAAAAATACACGAATTCATTAGTAGGACAGTTTCCCCACTATAGGAAGAGATCATTTTATAGATGAATATAATGTAAAACTATAATGAATTTGGTTATGTATGCATGTGTGTGACTTGAAGCAGTTGAATTTCTCAGTGATTAGTCTAAAGGAAAATTGCGAAGGAATGTCATTCACACGCCTAACATGTTAGCTAATGTTGACAACCCTAGCATGTTAGCTAATGTTGCTTTTAAATTAGTTCAAAACCTTGGGAGTAGTCCTGGATATTCAAACAACATATATGTAATCAACAATTCCATCAACTAAGAAAAACATCGCAGCACACACATACCCATTTATAGAAGCCCATAAGGTCTTCTGGTGTGTGAAAACTGCCGATGGACAGTCCCCCAGTCAGTTCCAGAAACATCCTGTGTATCTTTCAAACTGCCAAACACGGGAAGTAACCACTCAGTAAATTTTTTATTTTATACACTCAAAAAGAAATAGCTGTGAGTATCTTTAACCTGGGAGATAAGACTCTGATCATTCTGCTGACTCTCTCTCTTGGACAGGAGCCAGAGTAATAATGGCTATCCGAGAATCTTCAAAGATTTAATCTCAGAGATGAGTTCTTTGCAGGGCCCGATTTCTTTTGCTTTGCCAAGCTGTCTCTTCTTTGAAATGGCCGTTAATGTAAAGCCACCTGACAGAGGTATACACCCTCAGGAAGCCAAGTTATATAGAACTGAGTTTCCTGGAGCTGAGCTGTGCTCTTGGATAAGCCTACCTGCTGCTTAGCCCCCCAGAGGTTGGCTTTCAGAACCCCTGCAGTCAAGGGCAGACTCCTCCGCTCACAGGCCGTGCTATAAAACACACAGCTACACACTGTGGAAGACATGGGGAAGGGCAGGAGGTACTAATGGAACCAGAAAGACTGATCTGCAATTCCAGTTCCAGGAAGGGGTCATTGATTCACAAACTGCTCATTCACAACCTAGATGTTCTGAGTATACCTCACATACAGACCCTGTTCCCCAGGCTAAGACACAAGGAAGCAATGCTTTTCCATTGTACAGAGAGAAACTTCCAACAGGCAAAACATAAACAAAACAAATAAGACAATGCTCCATGTTGATAAGTATTATAAGTAAATAAGACATTAAAAATTCCAACACAGTGATGGAGGGAGCCAGACTTAAATGATTGTTTTCTTTCTGACTTACTACTGTGAGGTGACAATTCTAGTATGATAGAACTCTGTGTGTCACATGAACATTCATGTGCATAATATCTTTCTATTCTCCTTGTCATATCCCCTGGGGACAATGTAACATAACTGAGTGACCTCTGAGCCTTAGATAACAAGAAGAGAAAGAGAATTACAGAACTTCCACCTCAAGAGTTTGTGGAACTGTCCTCCAAACAATAGGTGCCATGATTTCACCTTATATCTACTGGAGAAAACTTATTCTTAGTGTTGACCTCTGGCCTTCACATACATATATATCACACACACACACACACACACACACACATACATACACACCCATACACACACACACACACACACACACACACACATACACACATATACACACACTCACACTCACACAAAACAAAGGAATGAATAACAATAAAAACTCCCCAACAAAACAAAAACAAACACATAGAATAGAAAGTCCTAAAGGAAAGTCAGTCAGATTGGAGTCTAGGCCGCAGAGGGGGGCATCTAAAGAGATGCTCAGAAGCCTAACGTACATGCACTCTATGGGCACTAATGAGGATGATGAGGAATCCCTCCTCTTCTAACTGAGCATGTCATGTGCTTCTCAAGGAAAAGAGATTTTACTTCTTGGGCTGGATGTTGTCATTATCACAAACAAGTCCTGAAATGTTCTTTTAACTGCCACCATTGTTCAAGAAAAACATTACTGAAAGTGTTTCAGCCTACAGTAGTTACAGCAATTCCTCACACCACTTAACATTTTATTTATACTAATGAAAAAGCACTCAAATTCATTTGTATAGGCTGCTTTTCTAAGGGACCGAGAATAACAAATATGTGCTTTGAATATAAGAAAATGACTTATTTCATTATTCTGTGAAATGTTGTTCCTGATAACAGGGATTTAAAATGCAGACTGAAGTTTCTCTTAATGTGCTACAAGAGTCACAATTGATATAGTTTTTCTCAACTAATGAATGCCTTTCATGATTATTATCTATTCAATTTGCAAGGAATGAACAATTAAAATTGTAATGTTTTTCTTTTCAGGCTAGCATTAAGATGGAAAGCTCTTTCTACTTCTAACCTTAACAAGAGACCAAAATTCAGACCTTCAGGAAATAAAGTTCTCTTGTTACATTGTCTGTTCATTGCTTCCATTTGCCAAAAGCTTCATCCTAGGTGAACTTAATTATCGACATTATTTGACTCTATATCCAGGACACCATATGCTGCTGGAAAATATATGTCCTGTAGACTGGAAATACTTCTGAATCTTCCGCAGTTTTCAGAGATTCTAAAATAAGCTCCAAACCAATTTTCTTGACTGCAATAAACCTGTGTGATCATCTTCAACCTTTACACATTTTTGCCTCCTCAGACCTCCCTTCCACACTGGCTCCTAATAGAGATGGTATAATCACAGGCACCAGATATCTACATGGTCTCCTATGGTTTATTTTAGGGGATTATTTTTTTCCTATTTGCTTTTAGTTAAACTGGAAGAAGTGCATCCCCCACATTTTTTTCATTGTCAAAAGTCACATTTCCTACATTTGGCCTGTGATCCCCTTCTCTCTGCCTCTCTGAGAATTTAGTTCATCAATCAGTCTCACAATTGGAGAGGTGAACTCCAACTAGATTGTGAACTCTTATTGCATAGCTCTTGAACACTGGGTATTAGAGGGCAAGTTCATCACTGCTAGGTCCCAGTCCTGCCCTTAGGATCAATAAACAAATCTTGATACTTGTGCCTCTAGCTTTCCCAGGAAGTTAGCTCCACATGTTCTAATTCTTTTGTGTGGCTGACCTCTTATGAAAGCTTATATCTAAACACCCCTCAAAAGCTTGTGTGTTGATGACATGGTTCCCAATACAGCGGGGTTCAGATGCCAGTTTTGAGTGGTGGTTGGGTCATGAGGCCCTACCCTTGTCCATAGATGAATCCATCTCTGGACTCATAAATTAGAGGGACTTTCTTATAAGAACTCCTTTTCTTTTTGCTGCCTCCTTTCATGTTGTAAGGAACATCTTTTTCTCCAATTTTTATTAGGTATTTACTTCATTTACATTTTAAATGCTATCCCCAAAGTCCCCTATACCCTCCCCCCCCCACTCCCCTACCCACCTACTCCCCCTTCTTGACCCTGGTGTTCCCCTGTACTGGGGCATATAAAGTTTGCAAGACCAAGGGGCCTCTCTTCCCAATGATGGCTGACTAGGCCATCTTCTGCTACATATGCAGCTAGAGACACAAGCTCTGGGGGTGCTGGTAAGTTCATATTGTTGTTCCACCTATAGGGCTGCAGACCCCTTCAGCTCCTTGGGTACTTTCTCTAGCTCCTCTACTGGGGGCCCTGTGTTATAGCTGATAGCTGACTATGAGCATCCACTTCTGTGTTTGCCAGGCACTGGCATAGCCTCACAAGAGACAGCTATATCAGGGTCCTTTCAGCAAAATCTTGCTCATGTATGCAATAGTGTCTGTGTTTGGTGGCTGATTATGGGATGGACCCCTAGGTGGGGCAGTTTTTGGATGGTCCATCCTTTCNTCTCAGCTCCAAACTTTGTCTCTGTAACCCCTTCCATGGGAGTTTTGTTCCCAATTCTAAAAAGGGGCTAAGTGTCCACATTTTGGTCTTCGTTCTTCTTGAGTTTCATGTGTTTTGCAAATTGTATCTTGGGTATTCTAGGTTAATATCCACTTATCAGTGAGTGCATATTATGTGAGTTCTTTTGTGATTAGGTTACCCCACTCAGGATGATACCCTCCAGATCCATCCATTTGCTGAGGAATTTCATAAATTTGTTGTTTTTAATAGCTGAGTAGTATTGTAAGGAGCATCTTCTACCCAGCATGTGTCTCCATCATGATGAGCTGGTCTGTCATGGACCTAAAAGCAATGGAGTCATGAATCAAGAACTGAAAGTTCTGAACTAAACTTTCCTTCCTTAAAATTGATTTCTCTCAGGCCTTCACTCACAGTAACAGAAAAAGTCACTAATACACCTCATACGGGCTCTCTAGCCAACATTTGTTCACTACTGAGCATTTCGCATGTAAAGTGAAACAGATATCATTAGTAATAATAGTCTTGTTTATGTCACACACTGTTAACAACCATGTCTTATTTGTAGGAGGCAAGAAAACTCAAATTTCTAGCTTCTATCATGGAAAAGTCAGAGAGCAACCAAAATAATAGTTCCCCAAAGTTAGATGGAATCAAGGCTTCTGGGAAGAGAGAAAACAATGGCAAATGTTTATTATTTATTTATTCTTTGTAGAAGAGTGGCTTCTAGGATTTAGCATGTGTTTTGTTATGATGTGTAGTACCTAATTTTTTAAAAAAATTATTGGAAGAGACCAGCTCCAGTAGATAGACATGGCCCTCAGTGGAGGGATGGGGTCATCAACCTACCTTCAAAATTTTTTGACCCAGAAGTGTACTTGACTGATAGAAACACAGGGACAAAAAAATGGAACAGAGATGGAAGGAAAGGCAATCCAGTGACTAGCCCACCTTGGGATTTATCCAGTGGGTGGGCACCGAACTCTGACTATTACTAATGTCATGTTGTGCTTGCAGACAGGAGCCTAACATGGCTGTCCTCTGAGAAATGCTGCTAGGTGCTGACTGAGACAGAGGCAGGTACTTCTAGCCAACCATTGGAATAAGACTGGGGACACCCTATGGAAGAGTTAGGGTAAGGATTGTAGGAGCTGAAGGGGATGGCCACACCATAGGTAGACCAACAGTTTCAACTAACTCAGACCCCTGGGAGGTCCCAGAGACTAAGCCACCAACCAAAGAGCATACATGAGCTGATCTGTGGTCCCCAGCATATATGTAGCAGAGGACTGCCTTGTCTGACCTCAGTTGGAGAGTCCTAATTCTGTAAAGAGTAGATGCCTCAGGAAAGAGGAGTGGAGGGATAAGCTGGGGATGGGTGAGGGGGTGGGCAGGTGGGGGATAGGAAGCACCACACTGTCTCAGAGGCAAAGAGGGAACTGGGAAGGGGGCAACATTTGGAATGTAAATAAATGAAACAATGAAAAGTTATCAAAATATTTCTTTTGTGTGGCAATTGGGTTTGGGGGTGGCCAGAGGACAACCTAAGCAAGATGGTTTCTGCCCTCTACCACACAAGATCTCAAGACTCAAATTCAAGTCATTAGGCCAGGCAGCAAGCACTCTCAGCCCTTGATCTATCTTCCTGGCTTAATAATTTTGACTCACTATATTTATTATTATTATTATTATTATTATTATTATTATCATCATCATCATCATCATCATCATCATCATTATTGTTGTTGTTGTTTTCATGATGTAGATAGTAGTACTTAGGCAATCAAAACTTTGTTATCAGAGTCACATGGCTAAAGCAACTTCTACTTCTTTTATGAGACTTGATAATCCCCACTTCAGAGAATCCTGAATGATTCTTGGTCTTTTCTTTCTGTATCTTTCAGCATCATCTATTATGATGCTGAGTTGCTTTGGGATGACCTGCTCTGTAATGCTCTGTAAAGCCTTCTGAGAAAGTCCTTAGAAACACAGCCGGTACCTCAGTGCCTAGTACTTCATAGATTCCACAGAAAAATGTTGATTGATGGTATTTGTGGATTTGGAGTAAACTAATCAATAGATATTAAAATAGATGTTAAATTCCCAGCTGCATTCTCTCACTCAGAAAAGGTTCATTTTCCTTACTTTTTTTTTCCTTTGGGGGGGTGGTGTTGTTAAAGATCTACATTTATTTACCAGCTCCATTTCACAAAAATTGTCTAGAGATGCCACAGGCGATAGGTATCATTGTTGTGGAAGAATACAAGTAGAAGATAGGTTTTTTGAATTATAGATAAATATTGGTGGAGATATTTTGCTTATTGAGCACGTATTGTCATTATGATCACAATAGATCATACAAAGGAAACCTACAAGGAGTAGATAGCTTATCAACACCTAATAAAGAGCAGTGTAAGGCTAAGAAGTCAGTTTTCAGATATCAGCCTGTAATTATTACCCTGACTACTCTTCTAATCTCCTCTGAATGAGAGATTAAATGTTTTCCAATATTTCATCTAAATATGCGGTGGCACATATTACTTAGCTCCAGGAGGACTTTACCACAGCAGGACAGAGCCCTTAATTAGTACAGAAAGTGGTCCAAGTGTCTCAGGAATCATGTTTCTCAAGCCTGTGTTCTCCCTGTGACACCACTGAATGTGTGAACACAGAGCTAACTCTGTGCTGACTACTGTCTAAATATAGAGCCTTTCACACTTGCTCCCTGAAGTTTCTTCTGTTTCGCTGGTTTAACCTGGCCTAGAGTGCTTGCTGCCTTCCTTAATGAAGTAGCTATGAATCTCTGCAGGTGCATGCCTATCAAAAAGACCAACTAATACAAATACAACTACTTAGGACAGGATGCTTGTCATCATACGAAAAGGTAAATTTAAGAATCTATCTCTAGAAAAGTTAAAAGGCCTATTTGCTCTCTCTCTCTCTCTCTCTCTCTCTCTCTCTCTCTCTCTCTCTCTCTCTCTCTCTCTNTNTGTGTGTGTGTGTGTGTGTGTGTGTGTGTGTGTGTGTGTGTGTGTCTATTCCTTCATGACTCTGCAGCTTTTGACCACTTTTCATCAATAAGATTGTTGTTATGTCTCTCTGACCGTAACTCAAGGAAGGATTCAAGAGTACTGATGTGTCTTCTTTGTTTTTTGAAAAGGAATGGGAATTTTTTTCAAAGAAAACTGTATCTAAGACATGAACCCATCTGAGGTGGTTCACAAAACCCTGATTTTGATTGTAACATTACCAAAATGTCTGCAATGATGCAATGCTTCTTAAGTCCTCTATATGCAGGTGATGACATTGGAACTAGGAGAATGTCTTTAACACACATTGCTAGTGAGAAAAAGAACCTTATCAGAGCGTGTGTCCATCAGCTTCCAGCATCTGCTTGTCTTGGGAAATTAGGTCATTTTGGAGAGAGAGAGAGAGAGAGAGAGAGAGAGAGAGAGAGAGAGAGAGAGAGAGAATGAATGAATGAATGAAAAATGAGCAAGACCAAAGCTAAGAGCCAAATGGGAGAAGAAATAGAGTTCTGAGGTTTTAGAAGAGTACTTAAATCCTGTAGTTAAAAGGAAAAGGAGATGGGGAAGTAATTTCAGAGAGTTGTAGCAATGAGAAAACAGTTTATAGATCTCTTCACTTGGAACTTGTAGAGTTGTTAGTAAATTTTATTGTTTTAATTTGAGAATGAATCAGCATTGCCTCAGGCAGCACAGCTGTCCCCATCAGCGAGAACAACACAAGATCAGATTCAACTAAGACTTTTGGAAGAAGACAATTTAATTCCTTCACTTTCCCTTCCACTTCCTTTATCATAACACAGCTTTGGAATGGAAAAAAAGTAGTGATTATAACAGTCATTCTGTTATGTGCCATCGTGACTATGCTAAGCAGATGATGGGATAACTGGTCAACCATTACTTCTGGGTGTGTCTGCGGGAGCCACTTTAGATATGATTGGCACCGAGGTTAGATGTGGCAGTCAACAGATGGAGTAGAGTGAATGGGAGCTGTGCAATGCTTCAAGAGATGGATAGAACAAAAGATAGAGGCCAGGTGAATTTGCTATCTGCTAAAGATGATTCTGGGTCTCTGGTCTGAATATTTGGATTATACTATCAGGTTTCCTCATCTTCCAAATTTCAGATCACATGATATAGGGCTTCTTAGCCGCTGTAATCATGTAAGCCAATCCTTCCCTTCATATACATTTACATATCTGCCTATAGATTTAGATGTATGCATATACAATGTGTATAAGCATAGTTTTACATGTACATATCACACACACACACACACACACACACACACACACACACACACACACACAAAACAAGTTCCTGTTCTATTTACTTAGGTGATAGCTCAGAGTAGAAAAATGTAAATAAAATGTAAAGAATAAATCATTACACTTCATTTTCTTCTGTGCTCTCATCTTATTGGTTATTTCTATTTGGTAAATGATTTGCTGAATGTAACAAAATTTCATGTTTAATTTCTCATGATGTATAGAACACATATTTTAAAAATACATGTGGGTCTGTGGTTGATATTGTTTTGATTTTTGTAGTAGTGATCTTGGAGACTGAACCTACGGCCCTTTTCTATGCTATGCGAGCAATCAATCACTGAGACACATCTGAATCTGTCTTTACATTTTTATTATTAGACAAAATGTCTCACTAAGGTGGTTAGACTGATCTTGTGATCAATCAAGACTCCAATGTCTAGGCATTCAAATTATTATTCTGAAGTTCAAGTTTATTTTGGTGTTTTCTAATTTTTCTGGTAATGTTTATCTTATATCCATTTCTAAATCAGCAACATGACAATTTTAATACCATTAAGAATAATTATTGTAATTTTTTTTACCTTCTAAATGAATGTGCCAGGGTCTCTGGCTTTGCATCTGTACTTACTGTCATTGCCAGGAAAAGCCTAGAACTTTTCAACAGCACAGAGTGGGAGAAAGAGAGACAGAAACTTACAGTTAAAACAGAGGAATAAACTTCTGGTACTGGTGATGTTATCCATGCAGTTGTGATGTCCATGGACACATGCTGAGGACAGGTCTGATGTCATGAAATTATCAGTGTGTGAGCTCTGCATAAGAGCAAGGGCCCCTCCAGCAAAAATGATATCAAGCAGTAATTCTTGCATATGCCTTTAAAGAAAAACCAATACCAGGAGAGGTTAAGGATCACAGCCCAAACCTTGGATGGAGACAAGGACTGAGCTGTGGAGAAGAGGGGTGGACAGGGACAAGCACAAGGTGTAATGATGCCATTGAGGAGGGAATACTTAACTTACTCTCTGATGCAGAAGGAAATGGTCAGTTATTCAGGGAAAGCCAAAATATTAATTCATAAGGAACTGAATACAAATGTAATTTGACACAACAAATATGCTAGAAATCAGTCAATTCTGATTTAAAATGACACAACTTTTAAAATTAACTTGACAAAGCTTAATAAGATAATTTGAAGTGCTGGCAAGGACATGGGGCTAAGTTCTGTGATACATGTAGGAGTTGATTTTGTACTATGATGTCATCAATTTTCCATTTTGCATAAGTTCAGTTTACATTCTTTTTTTGTAAAAGAATATACAACATGACTTAACGTGACGAAATAAAAATAAACATCTTACAAGCTCAGATCAGTTGCATCTGGATGAGTACATGTTAGGTCAATCTTAGAAGTTACAGTTTAGTGAGTGTATAGTTCATGGGGAAATTCTCCAGAGAAATAACCAAATACAGCAGAGGTTTTCCTTGTTCCCTCTTGTGTTTACAAGTCCCATCCTTCTTCTGGGGAGCAGTTCATCCTCTTGTTATTGTACCATGTCTGTCCCATAAATTCCTAACAATTTATTCTTTCTATTACTGATAGAGATTTGAGCTCTGTTTTTCCTATGTGTCTTTCTGGTAAGCAATGAATATGTATATCATGTGATGTCTGAATTGGAGTACATTTACTGGATTGCAGGCATATACCCGCTTAGCTTCCCTGGCTGCTTCCAAACCATTCTACAAAGTGATCGAGCAGCTACACACTCTGCCAGAGAAAGAGACTGCTAGCTGCTCTGCGTTTCCATTGACTACAGTTTTGTCAGTGTTCGTAATTCTTTTCCCTGGTGAAGCCATTCCGATTTGTAGATATTTAATTCATTGTGATCCTTAACTTCCACTTTCTATCAGAATCTAGCACGCTTCTGTTTTATATTAGTCACTTCCAAGGTTGCTTGTACTGTATCTCACCATCCTGGGATGTATCTCTCTATTGATCCCCACTGAAAGTTAATACCATAGTTACATCTTTTGCTGTCCTTAGAATCTATGAACAGAAGCAACTTGGACAGGAAAGGCTTTGTTTTAGCTTAAAGTTTATAGTGCATCAGGGATAAAAGTCAGGAAAGAAACTCAAGATGGAAACCCTAACAGGAGAAACTGTAGCAGAGACCTTGGAGGAAGGTTGGTTACTAACTTGTTCACCATGGCTCCCTTATACAATTCTGTACCACCTGCCTAGGGATGGTGCCACCCACAGAGGGCTGGTCTAGCCCACACCAATCATTAACTAAAAAAAATGATCCCCAGACTTGCCTACAGGCCAAGCTGATGGGGGCATTTCCTCAAGTTGACAAAAACTAATAAGTAATATTTTTTGTGGAGATTTCCAAATTTCCAGTCACTATTATCAAGCTTCACCACCTCACTGCCATAACTGCTAAGATGTCCATTCAAGATCTCACTTGTTTTTTGTTTTGTTTTGTTGTTTTTGTTGTTGTTAGCATCTCCACTGGATTATGAGTCACAGTCCAGAGAAAACACAGTTAAAACTTTCAACATTAATTGTCTATGTACCTGACTCAATCCTCAATGCAGTAGAGATCCTAAATTTTGACTTTTGTATTCTCAGTCAGAAGAAATTGCCAAGATATCTACACAACTCTTGCTTTTCTTTAAGAATCTGCATACTCTCTTGTCTAACTTTTCCACCCTCGGCTCCTGGAAACTCTCTAAAGGGACAAACTGCCCATGACATGTTGGGCCCACCTCACTATGTTTAGCTTCTTCCTGAAGACTTTCTTCCTTCAGTCCCAAATATTTCAGGAGCTTGCCCATACCCTCCTGCATATATGTTTTGTAATTCTTCCAATTTTTTTCAAAATTGTTTCAATGGAAAAGTGGCCATTTCAAGCTATTGTAGAGGAGGCAGAGATTTCATATTAAAATTATTTTTAAATGGTTCTTATATTAACTGCGGCACGCAATATATCCTTTGAGAAAAGGAATCATCTTAAGACCAAATTATGATACTAAAAGTCACTGGATAATGTGAAATAAAGTTCACAGGGACACTTGAATGCAGTAAGAAAAACAAAAACTAAAACTAAAAACCTCCACGGGGATTGTCTTCTTTATGAAGTCCCCCAAAAAATAGCCCGCATTGGGGAGGAGGCATTGGAGCCTTCTGTTTGATGAAGAGGGACTTGGAATCACTTCATAAGGCCTTGGAAGCACGTGAATACAAAGAAGAGTACCTTTGTCGGATATTTAATGTTCCAGTAACAATAAGTATACATTGAAGATGGTTGCTTTGTCCTGGTCCTGTCGGAAACTAACAACTTGGGCCTGACTGTTGTGTGGTAGAAAGACATTTTGTTAAATGAGTCTTCGTCTTAAGGGCTCTGCAAGAGACCTTGTCTCAGCCTAATAAATGGAAGAGGGGAACACACAGCATCAGTGTCTGGCCTTGTACATCTGTATGCATGTGTGTAAATGCACACACACACACAAACACAGGCAAACCATACACAAAACAAAGAGGACAAAAAAAGGAGGGGGCGAAAAACCATCACAGCGTGGGCATCTACAAACCACTATGTCTCCTCTTACATCAGCAGACTATGTCCATTAAAACCACAAAGTCCATAGGACCACAGAAATTCATGGTCACTGAGAAATCTTGCAGCTTGGGACTACTTCGTGCATGGATGACTGGAGTCCAGTTGACAGGGGGATGGAACCCCTTCTCTGTTATCTGCTAATGGCAGACAGGAAAACCAGTCCACGTGGTCTGTACAGCTCTGAATTACTCCTGACCAAGAAGGGGAAGTTTTAGAATCCTCCTAATTGAATATTTGAACAAAAGCATTGCTAAAACCAAGGGGAACAAAGATATTTTTAGTAATATGTATCAGACACATCATTGTAATTCCCCCTCCACTACTAAGATATGTACATAGAAATGCAAGAAAATTCTTTAATTTTTTTAAAAAAATCTTTCTTCACAAAGTATCTAATTTACTCCACTTTTAAGTATCTGGAAGGTGGGCTCACATGCATCTTACCATCACTCCAAGGTCCAGAGGAGGGCACACAGTCATCAGCATCCTCACTGCTGTTGACGCCTAGTGCACACCACCAGGCACTTTTGTTTGTGTGGTGATGTTGACTCCTCCTCACATTAATCTCTGAAATGAGTTCTGGCATGGCACCCACTTTACTGATAAGTTTACTGTGTTTTTCAAAGGCTTAGTGACTTAGGATCACAGACCAGAGGGTGAAAAGGATAGAATTCCAAAGACTGGGATAACCCTGAAGTCTATCCTTCTGCCGTTTTAATATTTGTGAACAATTAGCATACATTCTCTTGGTTTATGTTGATGTCTATGTTACTCATATCTTAGCCCTTTATGGGTCTCTTATCCTGGTCTTCATGCTACACACCTTCTAACCCTAGAATTCAGGAGACCACGGAGGAAAAAATCACAAATTTGAGGCTGTCCTGGGGCTACATAGTTCATCAAAAATAAGATATATGATTTTAAAATTAAAAAACGTACATGAAAACTTCTTGATCATCCCTGAATGTTCATTTTCCCCAAACCACCATGTGCAATCAGTGCACAAGATTCATTCCACATCTGCAAATCCTGTCGCATCTATTTTTGCCCTGGGTCATATTTTAATTAACTCTTTTCGAAGCTGTTTCATAATCTGCCAAATGTCCATTAATCTATTCTACACATTGCTTGATTAATTTTCTAATGGGCCATTATGATCGTGTCACTCTCTACTCAAAACCCTTCACTGGTGTCTGTGATGTAACAGGTACATAGCCAATTAACTGAACCACACATGCTAAGCCTTTTTTTTCATGGTATGAAATTAGTCCACTTTAAATTACTCTTTATTATAAAAGAAAACATGAATATATAGAACAACATAAACAAAATATTATACTTATTGGTCAGAATACACCAACATGGTTTGCTAATGAAATAAAGATTTGAGGGCTGTAGCTATAGGTCAGTGGCAGAGAACTTGCCTAATGAAAGTGGACTCTAGGTTTGATCCTAAGCATCACAATAAACAAGCAAGCAAGCAAGCAAACAAGCGAACTAAAAAGTAACAAGTATCCCTGACATTGCAGGAGTTTGGTCCATGGACTCCATCTCACTTTCATCTCTCCTGTTATAGACATAGTGCTATAGGTTCGAATTTTATAACAATCTAGTCTGAATACTTTTTCAGCATTTATTACCTAATTTTGGAATTTTGAGACTCTATAAATTTTAGATTTTTATTTCAAAATGGAACCTATAGAGTCTTGATATTAATGGGCTCCTTTTCTATGCTTTTCGCTTGTAATCTATGTGTTAGAGAGCACAGAATATGAACCGATGTGTATCCCCTTGTCTACAGTTAGCTTACTGCATCTGCACAGTGACATTTGTGGTTTTAGTATTTTCCATTGAATCCATAGACTAGATTATTAGTTACTTTTCTGTTTCTGTGATAAGACATCATGAGCAAAGTAACTTATCAAATGAGGGGTTTATTTGGGCTCATGGTTCCAGAAGGATTTTTGTCCATCATTATCACTGAAGAGAAGGGTGGCAGAAGGCAAGCATGGTGGCTAGAACAGCTAAGAGGTTACAACTTTAAGAACAAGCCTGACTAGAGAAAGGTGGTATTGGGAAAACCTCAAAGACCATGCCCCAAGGCTATACATTCTCGAGCAAGTCCACACCTCCTACATTTACCTACAGCACCACCAATAGGAGACCAAGTATTCGGATGCCTGGGACTGTGGCAGACTCAAACCACCACCTAGATAAACTCAGGAATATCTACATGGCTATATGGTAATATTTAGAAAGGCCAAAAGAATTGAACAGTGTTTGACTTCATCAATGTGGCCGCTTAATTATGTCTATTTCAATATACACTCTGCACACTGAATCTGTAAATAGATAACAGTGATGTCACCTGCTTCCATCATTTCTTTTCTGTTTCTCAGATAGAATGTCTTATGAAGAGATTTTTTCCCCCTCATTTATTATTTAGCTTCCCAATGACACTGTAAGATATCTGTACAGAAACAGTAAGATAAAATAGCAATTATTTAAAAAAATTAAAAGTATTTTTTTCCTATTAGATGGACTTAGAAGGATCAACTGCAATCAACCAATGACAATTATATAGGTATATGTAGAAAACATTAATCAATTATTAGTTCTCGGTTACAAGTCTCTCTGCTTATCTGTATGTCTGTACTATGGCAGTACCATGTTTTCTTTATCCTGACTACAGTCACTTTATGGTAAATTTTGGAATTAGTATGAATTCTAAAGCATTAGTCCAGGCTCTTTTCCATTCCATAAGGATTTTACTCTCAGCTTGTACATTTCCTTAACAATGTGATGTAATCTGGGAATCTGACTTATGAAAAATATGGATAAGTTTAGGCAACATCATTATATTAATAATGTCTTCTCATCAACAAACCAAGGGTGATTATATTTCAGGAGTGTTTTATGGTTTGCACAGTATGTATTTTGCATTTTTATACATGTATTCCTACATATTTTATGCATGATAATGCTATTGTCAATTTTATAACTTTCTTAATTCATTTCCAGGTTGTTTATTGCACATATGTAAAAATTGATTTTGTATTTGCATCTTGTATCTTGAATTCTGCTGAGCACTTTCATTACTCTAACAGGTTATTAGTGAATTCTGAAAGAATTTCATTTTTGTTAGTTTTATTCTTGTGTGTGTGTGTGTGTGTGTGCTCACACACACAAGAAAGTGCATGCCTGTGCATTCATGTACATGCACCCCTATGCTCATATGCATATATGTCATTGTCTGCATTGGGAGGTCAGAGGACAACTTGCTTGGGGACATGGGGGTTTCCTCTCACCATATAAGTCCAAGGAATCAGACTTAAGTACTTGGGCTTAACAGCAGGAGCAGATTTTTGGTCATTGTCTGTCAGGGAGCATCTTTACTCTTAATCAGAGAAAACCAGCTTTGCAGGTAGCATTTGGAAGGGTTTTCCACATTTGTGTAGGGAGACATGATATTTAGATGACCCAGTACCGTGATTATTTTTTTGGCTAGCATTCAGTTAGAATGGTGTGTGTGTGTGTGTGTGTGTGTGTGTGTGTGTGTGTGTGAGAGAGAGAGAGAGAGAGAGAGAGACACCATCAACTATTTAAGTACCATCCCATAATGTCATGTCATATATCAGGTAAATGCATGCACACAGATGCCCCTTTTGTCCCTTATTTTATGCTTATATTTCATGTTTGCCACTAGCTGAGGAGAAGTGTAAGGAATCCTTCGAAGTGAGGAGTTACCAAAGTGGGGAGGCCTGTAAGTGGGGAGAGTTGAACATATCATCATGCAAAAGTGCAATGTATTCAGAAACTTCCTGACTGCCCCAGCAAGAGAACACCTTTGTCCATAGTTTTGGTCTGCAAGACTTCATCCTCTACTACTAGCTATTCTTAGTAAAGTAGATAACACCACCCTCTTAGTAAACTCAAAGCTATAGTAGGCTGAGGTGCTAGATAAAGGAGACATTGGCTCTCAAATCTTCCCTCGTGTAATGATTAATGGATGTAATATATTCCTAATTCACAGTTCGTACCTCATCCCCCACCTTCCAATTTTCTGCTCTAATTGATGAAAGCCAAATTAAAGGAGGCCAACACCACACATACAGCTTTAATTCTGTATTAATTTTAATTACAAACAACCTTTCTATTGAAATCATAATGCATTATGAATGTGTTCACAGAGAGGGGATAATATGGCAGTGAGGACATTTCTTAGACCCTTCTTCTTTTTTTTTTTTTTATTGTGGTTTAGCATCAACTTGTTCAAACAGAACATAGCAGAGCCTGATTAAATATCAGAGTTAGACTATAATGAAAGAAAAGTCCATAGCAAATAAGTGGTGATTGTTTTAAATCAAATGAGCGGGAGGGTGCCTTTTAGGTGATAGCGCAGAAGTTGTCCCTCTAATCCTCACTAAGGCTGCATGTGGTTTTCCATTTGGCTCACAAAATGATTGGATTTCAACAAGTCCCTAATGGCCGGCCCATGAGCCAAGCCCAGCATGCTTGCCCTTTGGTGTCTGACAATAATGTTATTACTGTTCCCAGCTAAGGTGTGGAAGCTCACAATGACAACCTCTGCTTTGGAGATTGTATTAATTCACAAAAGTCTTAAGACCTTGCAGACTTCTTTAGAAAATAGATATAAGAATTTCAAAATGGAATGAGAGAAAATTATCTGAGTACAAGAAAGTCCTGATATTTGAATTCATAGGTGAGGTCAAAGGTACACTATCTTATTTGGGGGAGGCTCACCTCAATTTCATCTGCTGTGGTATGTTGAGAATTTTGAAAGTCAACTCCCTGGAGAGTATGAACGTTCCACTCTTAGCCTAGACAAAACGACCTTTCATCTTAGCTGTCCTTTTGCTTTCCTCATAGGTTAGACTGCCATCACAGATTTCAACAAGTGTGCAATAAAGAATTTTACCACACCAGTACAACTTCTATGGTGGATGCCTGGCAGTTTTCCCTTGGACAAGGCCTCAGTGTTTTGGGTTCACTTTCACTATGGCATTACTCTTTGGCTTGTTCCCATTTCTTACCTCATATAACTGTGGTTTGGGGGAGATGAAATAAATACAGCATGGTGGCATGAGTTAAATTATTAGAGGGAATTAGCACAACAAAAATCATCTCTGAAAATCTGACAATAAAGAAGAGTCTCACTGGCTAAATCCATCAAAGTTCACTAGAAAACTCTCTAGATCCAGGGAATGGGTGTATCTTACTTCTACAGTCTGAGTTAGGCTACCTTCTTGTCAAGCACTCTGTGGTCCAAAATTTGCAACTGTCCTTTCCACAACCACAAAGGAAGGTGTTCAGCTGAAGCAAAAGGACACTGCAGGAAACAGGTTCAGGCAGACTGGACTCCTCATGGCTTTTCTGCATCAAGCTATACTTTGCTTCTGTGACTGCTCGTTCAAAGTAAGCGTAACAATACTATGCTGACTACTGGCTTTCATGACTTTCTTCAACTCTCCCATGACAGATTTTTTAGTAAAGTGTTTTAGAACCCGTGTTCAACCGTTTGTAGGAATAGACTCCAAGAACTGGGTAAATGCTACTGTAGTAAAAATAGAAAGCAATACAGGAAGACACCTGAAGTCAAACTCTGGCCTCATCATGCTCTGGCACACATGTTCACATGTACCCACACATGTATGTGTCTTCAAACACAAGGGTTGTGCACACACATACACACACACACACACACACACACACACACACACACACACACACACACACACACACACACACACACACACACACACACACACACACACACACACAGTGACTATATAAGAAGGCTTTGATTCACCTGCACATTATCCTTGCTTCTTATATTTTTTCCTCATTTTACATGGTTCTGGTAGGATCTAAGGAAGTGCATGGCTCAGCCAAGGAGGCAGCTCATTGCATGACATTCTCCTATAGCCAACGACAGACTTGAGCATGAACATGGGTCATATGCACACCCATCATGTTTTGGCCAAAGAATTTAATGAATTGATGATTGAGGATTGTGTCCTTGTCTTTTGGTAGGCTGTAGGTCCACTGCTACCTCAGTCTTTCTGGTGTGGTAAGACATAGGCATGACTTCAACAAGATGTAATTTTGTTCCCATACAGGTAAACTAAGAAAGAAACGAAGAAGAGGAAACAAATCAAAGTGGGAGAGAGAGAGGGAGAGAGAGAGAGAGAGAGAGAGAGAGAGAGAGAGAGAGAGAGAGAGAGACAAGCATGAATCAAAGCTATTAAAACTAAGTCTAATCAAATTCATCTATGACATCTCTTATGTCAGTGTGTAAATTGTCTCCATTTTATTTCTTTAATTCTTCCTTTTTGTTGAAGAACGTCGCGAAAGCCAGTAGTCAGCATACTATTGTTACGCTTACTTTGAACGAGCAGTCACAGAAGCAAAGTATAGCTTGATGCAGAAAAGCCATGAGGAGTCCAGTCTGCCTGAACCTGTTTCCTGCAGTGTCCTTTTGCTTCAGCTGAACACCTTCCTTTGTGGTTGTGGAACCTTCCTTTGTGGTTGTGGAAAGGACAGTTGCAAATTTTGGACCACAGAGTGCTTGTCAAGAAGGTAGCCTAACTCAGACTGTAGAAGTAAGATACACCCAAAACATGCAATGTACTCTCTGTTCTCTTCTCAACTACCACCCACATATTTACACATAGATTAACACCTTTCTCAGAACCCTCACCAGAGAAGCTTAGTTTTGCAGTAGATGGTAATTAATACTATCCCTCAACAAATCACCGTGCAGAAAAGAACAGTAGAGTACATGGATCTACATAGGACATCTATATTTTGATCCCTGGTCCCCAGGGCTCAGGAATTATCACAGAAAGGAGCAGAAAGATTATAGGAGCTGAAGAGAGTAGATGTTTGGAATGAAACAGTAATTATACAATAAACACAGTGCTGATGCACACACAAACTTTTTGGGGCTAAACCACGCACAAGGAATCATTTCTAATCTTTCTCTCCTTTCTGTCTGTCTATCTCTCAGTCATCGATATATCTCTCCATCCATCCATCTATACATCTATGCATCTATCTATCTATCTATCTATCTATCTATCTATCTATCTATCTATCTATGTTTTTGCCTTTTAGAAATTGTATTCCTAAACAAGTTTTATTTGGCCTTCCATCTTTTCTTGAGCCTTCTTCTTTAGGTCCACATCCATACTCATAGATCCCTCTCAGAAAACAAACATTGCAAAAAGTGTTATCTGTAGAGCCTATTGGGAGGGTGACTACAAACTCAGTTCCCATTTTGAAAGCTTTTTGCCTTAAAATGTAATAGCAAGGAATATGCATGTTTGTTATCTCTTCCCAATATAAAGCAGCCATGCTGTAAACTTTAATCAGTTCTTGTGAAGACGCTACAGTAATTACTTCCATTTTGGAGATAAAGAGCCAGATGGTCTCAGAAGTTAAGACACTATCCTATAGTTGCATAACTAGGGGGAATGAGGAAGCCAAATTCACGCTGCCTTCTTCCAGTCGTGTGTTTTTTAGAGAAAAGCATGGGATGAGCAGAGACAGAAAAATCTGCTTTCTAAACTGTCCCATTTGTAGAATAGCAGGAGGAAAATTCAAGGTCATAATGAAAATTTATTATAATTTCTTATATTATCCAAGCCAACTTCCTACTTCTAATTGATTTTTCTCATGTTGCTTCTCCAGCTTGTGAGCACTGCTCAAACCAAATGTTTGAAAAACTTTCCCCTTGAAGATTTAATGACTCTAAATCTGTATTTGATTACTTAGTTCCATTGGGGTTTGTGCCTGTGAAACGGCCAAGCTAGAAGAGCAGAACGAAATCCTGTTGGTCATGCATTATGTATCTGCTGCCACTGGATTTGGGCCGAGACCTAGACTGTGACGTCTTCACCGGGCTTGCCATTTGCTTTGAGCTATGAGCTTTGTTTGAACAGACTGTCTTCTGATGGAGAAGGGTTTAACTCACGAGTCAAGCACATCCCACCACTCACACTATAAATTCTAAGAAAAGTCAAGGAGATTTAGTCTCTGGGTTTGATCTTTAGAGGACCAATAGATTTCACTTTCATGTAAAGACAGTGAAAGTCCTTCCCTTTCTCTCTCCTTACTTTCTCCAACATCCATGAGCTCTTTAAATGAGAACTGAGAGAGCTAATACCATGAGGTTAATAAGTGCTTTGCTTACCCAGTTAAGGGGGGAAACAATTTAAACTGCCTGGAATTAGATTGGATACAGCTGCTTCTAAGTTGTATTGCATGATCCTAGATTCCAGGTTTCTAGTCTCAGTGTCCACAGAAGTGGTACTGTTCACACCCAGCCTGATACATGGGTATTGATACTGATGAATAAAAGGCCCCATTTTCTCTCTAAACACTTTACAGAATTGTAATGGCTGAGACATCCCACTTTGTTGGTGTGTTGAACACTACAACTTTTCAATATTTTTATTCTTTCTTATTTTGATGGCCTTTACTTTTATTTCTCTAAACAGAGTCCATATATGAAGAAATAGTTCTTATAGTAGGTGAAAACGTTATAGTTTGAGGATGATACAAATTTGAAGTTGGCTTAAATGGATTATCTTTGAGTATCTGGGTTAAATAATATGTAAGACTGTGTAGGCAAATGTGTGTAACCTTTCTCTTTTCAGAGAAATAAAGAACCAAAAACAATTTTCTTTATACTATTCAATTAGCTTTATTTTAGATTTTACATTGGTTCTATGATTTTATTGTAATATTTGTAGAACACGTACTTAGAAAATTTCAACCTTATTTTAAAAATCTTCCTCTTTTATCTTCTACAAATGGGTGAAGGACACATCCAATTCAATGATCGTAAACTCATACTGAAATTGCATTATTAATTTCAAATTTTAAACTAGATTTATTCATATTTACCTCTCTTACACTATAACTTTTTATATAAATGGCTCACTGTGTCATTCCATAAAGAAAAAAAAAGAAAATTAAAGGTTCCACATGAGGTGTTTTCAGTTGTCTTCTCCCCTTCTTTTGAGGCAATTCTTCATGATCTGGAGCTCACCAATTAAGCTAGCATAGCAGGGCGGTTAATCTTAATAACCCTCCTGGCTCTGCCTTGTCCATGCTAGGATTAAAGCATATACTTCTTCCTTGGGAGATGGGGATCTGAAATTATGTCTCCATGCTTGAGCCCTAAGCAGTTTTCCATTTTCCTAGCCTCTTAAAGATTCTCAGGTAGGTCGGAGAAATGGCTTTACAGTTAAGAACATGTCTGTTCCTTGCAGAAGATCTGGTTTGGTTCCCAAAACACACATGGCAGCTCACAGAAATCTATAATTTCTCTACAATTTCCTCTAACATCCTGGAGCACATAAAAACATGAAGCCAAACACACATAAAGATAAAATAAAAGTAAACAAAATATCTCTTAAAACATTCTGACACGTGTGGAAATGAGCATCAATCTGTAGAGTCTTCGTCATATGAGTCGGCTGTCAAAGCAATCACACTGTCAGTGACTCCCTGCTGCCAAAGACAGTGCAAATGTCTCAGTTTAACGTTGGAGATCCTTCCTAGTCTCACCACAACCAACATGTAAGTCACATTCCACCTAACTTCCGGGATGTTTCAACCAAATAGCAGTACACCACTCTGTCTCTTTCCATATATATATATATATAT
>NC_034594.1:141451187-141454857 GCF_900095145.1 Mus pahari
TATATATATATATATATAGTTCTGTCAATTATTGAGCAGATATAACAATTTATTAACGTATTGATATACCAGTGGCTTTAATTCATTGCCCCTTACCTCCTTCTGTCTATACCCATATAATATTTTGTTGCTTCTTCTATTTGTGTCAATGCTTTATAAAGTATCTATTGTCAGAGAGATAGCAAATGAAATTATCAAATAAATCAAATAAAATATGTGAAAAATCAGATTTGCTAGAAAGCCATTCTTTTCATAATAAAATTCAGTCCTGACACTACTATTTTTGTTAAGTTCTTTGAACTTGTGAATATTTTAATGCACTTAATATTAAAATTCATCTGGAATTTTCAAGGTATATACCTATTTTGCAAATTGAGGCAGAAAATAAAAGAAGTACATTTGTTAAATTGGCAAGAGTTTAAAACTTTAACCCAAACTAATAATGTATTCAATACAACATTCATTTTAAATATTCATAAGGTTTTGATAGACTAAGTTCCTTCAAAAAGTTAGAAAGGAGAATGAGACCTTGGGCTCTAACCACTCACTGACTCTCTCCTGCATCTTTGAGCAGAATTACACGAGGCTTTGGTCATCTTATGAAACAAGATATGGTCTTGCTCAATGAAAATTTTGCTGGACAGCCAGAAAGTAGTTGCTTTATGGTAAAGAGGAATACAAAATATGTGACAAATATTCCTTTCTAAAAATAAATTATAGGATATTTGGACATGAGACTAGTTTTGTCTGTTCCCCTTTCTTTCTTGGATTTTAGAAAATTATAATTCCTAGAGCCTTTTCACTGTGGACGGTAGGTTAAAGGTTGGAAGTAGATGAAACAGAAAATAGAGTGTCTTATCTCCTCTGTGATCCATATACAGCCTCTGGCTATAATTGTCTTCTGTACACATGGTCTTAATAACACATCCCTGAAATATCTCAGCTTCTGGCAGGCAACTTTAACATGCATTTATTCTGATTTTGTTGTGTCTCTTTGGACGCTGGGGTCTGGTAATACCATCTCCTAGAGGTGAGTCTTCTTTCTAGGAATAGCATCCATTTCCTGATCATTTCATTACCAATTCTTTCAATAACATAATCAATTTTTCTCCACTAAATTCTGACTGCTCAGAGCAGACAGAGTCATTTCTGTTTCTCTGGTTGAATCTTGACTGGCAAAGACATGCAACTTGAAATTCATTCCAGGAAAGAAGAGAAATAGACTCTATTCTTCTATCAGTGCCTTTACATGTACAGAGTGAGTTTCTCTTATTCAAACCTCTTAGGGATCGACGTGTTTCATGATTTGGATTTTTGGTATTTGGAAATATTTGCATATTCATGATGAGCTATCTTTGGGATGAAATACAAGTCTAAACACAGAACTGATTTGTACTTCACATATACATTCCATGCATAGCCTGAAGGGAATTTTATTCTATATTTTCAGTGCACCTGTGTTTTGACTATGACCTGTCACAAGAAGTCAGTTGTATAATTTTATACCTGTGGCATAATGTCAACACTGAAAAGTTTGGATTTTGGAACATTCTGGATTTATATTTCCAATTTCAGATTAGGAATGCAAAAATGTACTGCATTGTCGCCCAGTAACATACATTTTATAGTTTCCATTTTGTAGATTAGGAGTGTCTTAATCACTATTATTATTATTATTATTATTATTATTAATAATAATAGTAGTTGTAGTAGTAATTACTTAACTACTTGTTACCACTAAAAGACACCACCCAAGGCAACTCCTATAATAGAAAAGCATCCTATTCATCCTATTAGGGGCTTGTTTGTAGCTATAGCTATTCCATTACCATCATGGAGGGAGGCCAACAGGCATGGCTCTGAAGCATAGCTGGGAGCTTTACATCTGGCCAAAGGCAGGAGAGAGAGAGAGAGAGAGAGAGAGAGAGAGAGAGAGAGAGAGAGAGAAACAGAGGGAGACTGAGAGAGAAGGCCTAGTAGAGGCTTTATAAACCTCAATGTCCAGCCCTAGTGACACACCCCTCCAACAAGGCCACACCTCCTAGTCCTTCTCAAACAGTTCTACTAACTGAGGACCAAGCATTCCAACCTGTGGGCCTGAGCTGACAATTCTCACTCACACTACCACAAGGAGCTTGAAAATCCCAAAGCTGGATGACTTTGTTGAAGATTGAACCTAGAGACAGAATTTATACTTGGTTTGTTCAATGTTCACTGAAGGACATAGGTCATGCTTTGGAAACAAGAAATGCAACATGGAGTACTAACGTTATCTTTTTATTTGTAACTCGAAATCAGAAGACGTTTGCCCAGACTTGCTAGCCTTCACCCCAGAATTAACTCAGGAGGATTCATGACTATTTATCATTAGTCACAGAAAACTTTATTATAAAAAAATAATCGAAGTAAAGTGAGCAGAAAAAAACAATTTGACATTCAGAACAGAGTTAATTTTTCTCCTTCTAGAATCCTCCGCAGTTCCACACTCAAGATGAAGAAGGCAGTTGCATAGGCTCTAATTCCTGCTAAAACATCTGAATAATCACAGCTTGCTAAGCTCTCCTGAGTTTGTTACCATCAGATCTTAAAACCCGCCCTCTAATCATGTTTCTAATTAGTGGTCCATAAACTGCACAGTGCTCCTTTTTCCTTGGATCTTCATTTCTGAGGGTTCTGTGTTTGATGATATGTTAAAATTGGATGCAATCTGCTTCTTGTTTTACAGGTCTCAGCCATAAATTGTGTGAAAGCTGAGGGAAACACATTGTTGTTTTTGTTTATTTGTTTGTTTCTTTGCAGATTGACTTGCTTTTGAAATGTGAGAAATATAGGTAGGATTAATAAAGCAAAACAAATAGTAGCTGGAGAGATGGTTCAGTGAGTAAGAGTGTTTGCTGCATAAACAGGTAGGCTTGAGTTCAGATCCTCAGCATCCAGGCAAAAGATGGACTATGGTCATGCTTCCTCCGTTAACCCAAATGTGATAGAGAATGGAGACAGGAGTGTTGCTAAGGACTTGCTGGCAGCCAGGTTCAATGGAGATACACTGTCTTAAGGGAACAATGGGAACAATGGAGAAAGAGATACTGCAGGACACACAAGTCGTCCTTTGGCCACCATATGTACACATCAGTACACACACACACCACAAATACACTAAAAGTATGATGTATAAAAGCAAACCAACAAACACCAATCAAACAAACATCCAGCACCACTGTTAACAAAAACCGCATCCAGCCTTGAACTCAGGTTATGGTTTTCAATAAGAGCTTCAGATCTGCTATTTGGCATAAGCATTAGAAATTCATTCATTCATTCATTCATTCATTCATTCATTCATTCATTCATTCAATAAGTGTTTTGTGAAGATGTTTTTTGTACGAAATTTACCAGTTAGATACTTCAAATAGACACTTGAAAAAGCAAACATAGTAGTTTCTCCCTTTGTCTCTCTCTCTCACACACACAATCACAATTCACAAATGTATACACACACACACACACACACACACATACCACACTTCTATTCTCAGAACCAAGAACCTCTTCAAGTATTGAAAGCCTAATTTACATTTCCTCTCCATATCTTTTTTTATTATTATTATTTTCTTTATTTGCATTTCAAATGCTATCCCGAAAGTTCCCTATAACCACCCCCTGCCCCTGC
>NC_034594.1:141455752-141464698 GCF_900095145.1 Mus pahari
GGTATTGTTGGGTCCTCTGGTAGTACTATGTCCAATTTTCTGAGGAACTGCCAGACTGATTTCCAGAGTGGTTGTACAAGCTTGCAATCCCACCAGCATTAAACTCCATGTTACTGTGATTCCTCAGCAGCTCTGGGATTTCATCCCCCACTCCCGGAATAATCAGTTTTTAGTGTAATCTCAGTCATAATCATGGTGCTATTGGCTCTGTTCAGCTCAACATTTCTTTCCTCCCAAGTTCTGTGGTAGCATATATATGTACATGGTCTTCCCCCTTCCCCTCCCCCTCTTCTCTCTCACACACATTTACCTGCTGAACGCATGAAACTCTGAGGTTCTGGACAAGAACAAGAAATGGTGGTTTGAGAGAAAATGGAAATGATATTAGAAAAGGGAGATAAAGCCAATGTGGTCATCACTGGGTATCATGTGCGTTGTAGACTTCTATGAGGATTCAGAAGAGGTCTTGTCGAGCTAGTAGCACGGGCTCAGTTTGAAAGATTCCCCCACAGCCTTGTGTATTTGAACACTTACTCCATAGCTGCTGTGATGTTTTGGAAATTTGTGGGATCTTCAGTGGTTGCTTCATTGTTGGGAAATGTGGGTCATTGAAAGCAGGATTTAGAGTTTTACAACCCAGCCCAACTTCTGTCCACTTCCTGCTTCTTGTCTGGAGTGAAAATGTGACAGTCACCTCACACTCCTGCTGTCATGTGACCTTACACTGCTTCTGTCATGTGACCTCACACTCCTGCTGTCATATGACCCCACACTGCTGCTGTCATGCCTTCCCTGCTATGACTGACTATATATCTTCAGAGTATGTCAAAACAAAATTTTCTTCTCTTTAACTTGCTTCTTGTTTGGCATGTTGTCACAGTAATAAGAAAAGCAAGTGACACAGATAGTGACTCTATCATTTATGGCCCTAGACAGCAGATCATGAGTGGAAGCTTAACGAACAAAAGCCTTTATGAAAATGGGATGGATATGCTCTTGATTCAGCATCTTTCTATGCTAGGGAAATAACTGAATTATACACATGCTTTGTTTTACTTTTTGTTGTTTGTTTGTTTGTTTAATTGTTGCTGTTTGTTTTTTAGAACACATTTAATCATCAAAAGGCAATTGAACTCTATATACCTTAAGATTCTTTCTAACGCTAAGCATTGATTCTAGGACCTTTTAAACCTGGATGTTAGATGATGGTTATAACTTCCTCATCAATTCCTCAATGCACACATATGCAGTCTATATTTCTAGCATGTTCCTATTCTCAAAGGATGCCCTTTTGATATGTTGCTAAGTATCTATGTGGGACCAAGATGGCAAAAGAAAGGGAATAAAGAGAAAATCAAAGGACAAAAGATTCCGATAAAGTTAGTCTCATCATTTCCCCAGTCAGGCAAGTAACTCAGGAAGCCAAATGCCCATCGTTTTCCTTAGTGACTTTTTTTATTAGATATTTCTTTTTTTACATTTTAAATGTTATCCCCTTTCCTGGTTTCCCCTCCAATCCCCCCATTCCATCCCCTCCCTCCCCATCCCCACTCAACAACCCACCCACTCCCATTGGCATTCATCAACACTGGGGCATCAACCCTTCTCAGGACCAAGGACTTCTCCTCCCATTGATGTCCAACAAGTCCATCCTCTGCTGCATATGCAGCTGGAGCCTTGGTGACCTTCACACAGCTGGTTTGTGTAAAAATCTTTTCTGAGACAGACAGAAAGACTTGGAGCCTGGAGAGAATTCTTTGCCTGACTTCCTTCTGGTAGAGCAGCACTGGTAGGCCGGCAGGTAATCTGGTTCACCTGCTGGGGTGGAACCAGCTCATTTGTGTATCTAAAAAAGGCTGCCATTCTGGAAGCACCCAAAGCACCGTAAACCTGCCCCTTACACATCAGTCATGCTGGGCCACAGCCATCTCACCCCCCCTTTTTCCCTGCATGGATCTTGCTCTGATTGAAGATCAAATCTGCTAAGAGTGATGGGCAGTGGGTTCATACTTCACCCCATGTAGTCCTTGTCTCTTGTCTCTTCTGTTTGCTGTTATTAGCAGGTAAATCTTCACTCCTAAGTCTAACACCCACATTGACTCTACTCCCCAAGATCCACTCTGACCTCACCTTTCCCCTTGTATGTGCTGCATCTACTGGACTAGTCAATTCTTTAATTCTGCAGTTTTTCTTTTTGCCTTTCTCTTCCTGGTCCCAGAATGGTTCTGCCCAATGTGTAGGGATTTCCTTATGTGTATTTTTTCTACTTATTTTAAAAGACTCAGCTTATCTTCACTCCATAAAACAGTAAGTATTAAAATAAATAAAACTGTTCCTATGAAAGAAACATCACAGTTGAGGAAGTGTCCCTAGCGGGCAAAGGCTGGTGCTAGGATATTATATCAAAATAGGACAACTTCTTTGAATACAGGATGGTAAAATTTCTATGATGTGAAGGTCCTGTGGTTGTTCGCAGACCCTTTATAGTAATAAGCACATGCTTATCTTAAGGACAGGGAGGTCACAGTTAAGAGCTTCATGTTGTTTTCCTCAAGATAAGATGGATGAATTACCAACAAGACTAACATTGAATTTATAAAACCAAAGACAAATTAAAAAACAAACAAACCACTGTATAATCAGGTATCTGATGTCAGCTGCCCCAAGGGAATTTCAGATCTTGCCTGGTTTCTACTTCTGGGACATTTTAAAACCTCACTGGCTGAAGGGCAGATGTCCTGAACAATGTCGAAAGCATAAATGGTGATGGTTCTCTGATTTCATCCCATTCTCCCGTTGGCAGAACAAGGAAGCTGTGGTGATATAGGTAGGAGTCTAAGATCCAACTGCTACCCAAGGGCCTGGAGCATCCTCATGCTCCTGCTCTTTATGTAAATCTGAATTAAAGGGAATAACACACACACGCACACACACACGCACACACACACACACACACACACACACATCACTTGTTACTTTCTCTGTCTTTAAAAAAAATGTAATGAACAACATATATGGCATTTATCAAAATCTACTGATTGATATGAAATTGGGGTTATAATTATGGGAGAACCACGTGGAAACCTCTGAAATATCTTCCACCCTGATTGAGACAATATGTTAATAAACAGAAAACAAAACAAATAACTCACAAAAATATCTCTCAATAGCTACTAGGTGATTTAAACAGCCTTTGCTTCTTGGGCCCTATTTATTGTTAGAGATCAGGATATTAAATGAATCTGGGGCAAGATAAAGTACTATACGAATTACAAATCCATAATTAAAAAAAAAAAAAAACCCACGAAGGATCTGTGAACTTCTGGCAGAAGGGACACTAAATAATCAGTGTGTAGAATTATCTAAACTGGAATATGTATATATTTGGTGGATTTGCTTATTCTACTTGCAGGTCCAAGATCAGTACTACCAAAGGTATTCTAGAAAACTTGGAAACTTGAAAAACACCACACTTGATCAACATACTTACTATGAAGTAAAATCCTGTGCCTGAGTCCTAAGCAAGAGGCTCACTCTTCTGCTGCTTCCAAACCCAGTGGCTGTTCTTCATTAGAATAAGAAACAAGTCTTTCATTCTCATTGTCTCTAAAGCTTTTCAGAGAGAAAGCTTACACCAATAGCACAAGTGCACCTGTTTAATTCCTTAAAAATAGTATTACAACATGAACTTATGCTTAATATAAAGAAATTATACTTGGCTCTGCAATTCCATTTGTGTCTCAGAAACTTGGTGAACATTACGCAAATTCTTTAGCAGTCTCCACTATGGATTCTCTCTGTACCAAGTACTATGTTTTGGGACTGCCTGTGTGTTTTGTTTTGGTTAGTGTTTGTGTTTCTCATGTTTTAATCTTACCTGCTCTCTGCATGCTAACAACATTCTTAGTGGCATATTAAGTGCATCATTTCTTGTGTTATATGTTGCCAACTGATAGTACTATAGTCCAGAGTCATGCTTAATAGGGAGCTTATTTGTATAAAATACACAGAAAACATTTTGGGACACAACCTCTTTGAGAATTTCATTGTCGGTGACTGCTTCCATGCTGTACTGAATGAGTTGAAGGTTGACAGAGGACAAACAGCCCTGCAAGACTAAAATATTTATTATCTAGTCCTCTTAAAGAAATGGTTTTCTGCCAAGACCTGCTTGAAGTCAACAGCAGAAGATATCAGAATTGCTTTTGTATTTGGTGGTTTTTTTTTTTTTTTTTTTTACTACCTTTCAGGGACAGACAATTATTTGAAATAGAAACCATAACCTACGTTGCCCATAATGAACCAACTCCATGCTAGTCTCATGCTATTATTTCTATATTTCAGCAGTAGCTGTGTGGTGGCTTAGAAGATATAATCTATGGAAATATTGTTTTAACTATTTCAGGACCCTGATCTTAAAGACAAGGAGGCATGGCGGGTCTTGAAGAGAAGGGGGAGCAGCAGGCAGTGGCTAAGGACAGGCACAAAAGTACTTTTACAACTCCAGCTTGCTTAGGTTAGAATTTCATCCCACCTACCTGGTCCTCCTGTGGCAGTTAGTCATCTAAAACTATGGCCAGCCACACCCCTGCTTGGATTATGCAAAAGGAGCCTTTGGCTCCCGAGCTAATGCCTATCAATGAACTCTCAAGATTGGCACTCATTATGTCCTGTTAAGCATTATTGACCAAGCTGGCCATGTGTTCTCCCCTTTCCAGTAATTACATCTATGTTTCATCTTTCTAAATGAATATCAATGTCACAGAGATTTCCCACAGAAAAGCTGAGAGCCAAGCATTATCTCCCTTAAAACAAATAGATTTTTCATTGAAATCAACACATCTCTCTGAATCGAATAGGTTTTCATGGGGCCAATAAATTTCTCCAAAACAATGCATTTTTATTACAACATATTTTTGTTCAAACCAATACTTTTTGACAACCAGATATTAATGACCTGGCCAGAACTATAAATTTACCCCAAACTATGTGTTTTCTCAGCAGAAAATAATTTTTCTTATACAAACGCATTTTTATTTGAATCAATCCTTTTCTGAAATCAGATATATTTCTGCAGGGGACACTGAGAACCTCTTTACCAAGAAATGTCATTTTGTTTAAAGAAACATGTCCTGGGTTTCAAACTTCTCCAGTGACCCACCTTTAAATATATCTCATTCAAAAATGAGATAAGAACTATTAAATGAAATCTACTTCGTATTTAGTTAGCAAGAAATACACCACAGTATAAATAGATAGTATTTACAGAGCCTCAAAGATATTGACAAAGTCTCATCAATTGCCAGGGTTGGCTTTTTCAAATACAGCACAAACAAGGACCTGGTGCATCCTGAAATATGCTGTATGAGTCCACTAGCAAAAGCACACATTATACCCACAAGGTTATGTTATTCTCATTGCTCTTTCAGTGAAAATTATATTGTTATTTCAGGTTTTCTATACATCTGACGAAAACTAGAAGAGACCGCCTAAGGAAGGAACAAGATTATCGCTTGTAGATTCACATCACCTTGCTCTACAAGCAGATCCCCATAAAAGAACAAGTCTGTACCTATTTGTATGTGCAGATCTAATAGAAGAAATGCAGTAACTGGATTATGGTGTATAAGGGGTTTCTGGTCTAAGAAAGCTAAGTGGCATGAAAACAATTCCTAAAATTGATTTATCAGTTAGATGCAATTATAATAGCCGTGTTTCCAGTGTTTGCTATCTGCTGTTTTATTCTTTTTCTTTGTACCTGTGTGCCCACTTGATCATCTTAAGGCCTCAACAAGGATTCATCAATTCTAGAATATCTAGGGACTGCCATCTTTCTCAATTCCAGTAAATTTATAGTGCCCAAGCTTCCTGCCACCAATGCAAGCACATTCATTTTCCTGTTTCTCAGTCATTTTCATAAAATAATAAGAGAAAAGCACAAAGGGAATGTTCAAATAATTATACTATGCATTTCCAGACAAAGGTAGCTACACAGAAAAAGCTGAACTCTTGGCTGGCAGGTTGTATAGTCATTCAAAATACTCAATTCTCTTTCAGTGTAAAAAAGTCCCTGTTTCAATGTACATGAGACAATTTATGCTAACAATGCATGAGGTAAGAATTCCTACATTGTAAGAATTTAAAGACTCATTGCATAGAAAAAAAAAGCATTGAGAACTGAAAGCCTGGGTTCTTATTAATAAAAATAATTATAATTATTAAGCATTTACCATGTGCAAAGCCCCATGATAACCACTTTACATCTGTTTTTTATTTCTAGTTTCTGAAAAATCTTAAGAAATAGGTTTTCTTATTCCTGTGGATAACTGCAGAAACATTTTTTTTTAGAACCCAGAGAAGGTGTCCCAACCCACATTACCAACAAGAAAGTGAGTTTTGAATACAACTAGAGTCACTTCAAAGCCAATATTTCCCACCCTGGTCTACTTGGTCCTCTGAGACCTGTTCTGAAGTTGTCTGTAGCTGCCTCACCTATGTCTGTGCTGATACACACTAAAGCTCAAATGAAGATGCTGATAGAACATTCTGGAAACAAGCAACACCAACCGAAACACACAAACTCACACTTGGTAAGCACAAATTTATTTCTCACAGGGATTGTGCTGAATACCATTAAGAGATTTGATGGATTGCCTTAACACTACTTAACTGATTATCTCACTTCTTGGACAAGTGTTTGTATGGGGTGAAAAGTTTATTAGCCATACTAGAACTCAGGTTATTAGTGAGGGGTTAGGTATAGACACAGAGTGGTCTGAAGTTGAGACAAGTAGAAGGGTTAACAGGTATGTAAATGAGCATGCTTGCTGCTTCTATCATTTTTTTTGTAGAACTTTTTCAAATAGTGGTTTATCAAGTAGCAAATAAGAAAGGCAGGGTTTCGTATACCCCAGACCAGACTCAAATCACTATATAATGAAGGAAGATGGCCTTGAACTTCTTATCCTTTTTCCTTTGACTTTTGAAGTACTGGGATTGCTGATAACAGCATCATTATGCCCCATGTATATGGTGCTGGAACTTGAACCTCGGTGATTCTAGGAAGCATTCTACTGAGCTACACCTTTGGTCTCAAAGTAATTTTTACTTTAAAGACTGCCATTGTCCTTAAGTGAAACTCTGGAGAAATCAGTACAAGTGGTTGCATCTCACTTAAAAATAAAAGCACCTTAAGAAAGATCAAGTACTGGTAAAAAAAACTATGACATATTTTAAGTGTTAGTCACCTCTGAAAAGTTATCTAGACTCCTAACTGATGACCACATCATGCATTCTATTCCCAAGCTTAGTGTTTTTCCACAAGAGCTTATCCCAAGGAAAGATGAGAAACCAGAGACAAAGACCTTCAGAGCTATTCTATGCTACCTCAGGTCTTCCTAACACAAAGTACATACCAGTACTAAGGTAAGCTGGGAAGACAGTGGGCCTAGGTGGTGGCTTTGGCTTCTGGTGCTTCCAGGAACCCCAGAGAACTGGGAAGGTGCAGCAGAAGTTGCTGTAGGCAGTGCAGAGTCATGCTCAGCTGAGATGTTGCTTGATGCACAGCACACAGAAGTAGTCTGAATGCATGAAGAAATACCCCTGAATGCAAGGGAACCAAAAATACCAGAGCCAATCCAAATAATCAGTGGATTATGGAATCTTATGGAAAACAAATCCACCTTGCAAATGCACTTTCATTTGAGAACTTACCGTCAAATACCAGTAAGTGTGAAAGGGCAGTAATTCTCAGGATCCAATTTCTTGGGATCTAGTTTTCTCATCTATAAAATGCATGGAATGAAACTGAGGATTTTCAGAGGCTTCTTCTGGCTTCATATGTGACACAATCACTTCTGGATGTTACTTGCCACCTGGTGGTCACAGATACAGAATATCAGTCTGGAAGGTTCCTTCTTATAATACTTCTCTTTCCAAGGGCAAAGGAAAGAAGAAGGTGAAACTAGTGACTGGGTTTTCTGTAATCAAGTCCTAGGCTCACTCTCCCCTAAGTCAGAGGTTCCCTCAAATTTGTTTTCACATGGAATGTCAAACGTTCGAGCCTGTTTGGGGACAGCCCCAGCATGGGAGCCTGGCAGCTTGGCTGGTGTTTATGTATAGCACAGAAAACTCCCTTAATCCATAGTGCAACTATCGTATTCTGTGTGTGAAGTTACAGATTTGGGTTTCTTCCATCCCTCGGGTCGCTTTCAGATATCTGGCTCATCTAAATATTCCAGTGTTTTTCCTCTTTCTTCTTTTCTCTACAAACACCCTCACCACTGTCTGGTTTCTCACATCCCCAAAATCACTGTATTTAAACAATGGAATGTTTTTTCTTTTCATAACACCCAAAATAGAATTAAGATTTCTTGAGTGGCATATTTTGACCATATTTGCACCATAAAATGGCTCGCATTGTTATCAGAAGGCTTCTCTGGGAAGAGCCTTTTATGTCATCCCTCTCTGCTCTCATATCCCACATGGAATCAAATCTGAGGCTTCGGGACACCCTGCATGATCCATTGGAGAAAAGCCACACCAAGAGCTGAGAAGAAGAAAAATGAGCTCCAGGTAAGTGAGTATGAGAGAATCATGGGGAAGTGTTTCTCAACCTGTGGGTCACGACCCCTTTGGGGGGGTCACAGACCAGATGCCCTGCATATCAGATAGTTACACTGCAACTCATAAAAGTAGCAAAATTACAGTTATGAAATAGCAATGAAATAATTATATAGTTGGGGGGGTAACTCACCACGATATGAAGAGATGTATTAAAGGGCCATAGCATTAGGAAGGTTGAGAGCCACTGGCCTAGGGGTTTAGAAGATCTTCCAACTGGTAATAAGGACACATGCTCCACTATGTTCATAGCAGCCTCATTTATAATAATCAGAAGCTGGAAAGAACCCAGATGTCCCTCAATAGAGGAATGGATACAGAAAC
>NC_034594.1:141465033-141467806 GCF_900095145.1 Mus pahari
ATGAACTAACCAGTACCCCCTGAGCTCGTGTCTCTAGCTGCATATGTAGCAAAAGATGGTCTAATCGGCCATCATTGGGAAGAGAGGCCCCTTGGTCTTGCAAACTTTATATGACCCAGCACAGGGGAATACCAACGCCAAGAAGTGGGAGTGGGTGGGTAGGGGAGCAGGGGCGGGAGGAGGGTATAGGGAACTTTCGGGTTAGCATTTGAAATGTAAATAAAGAAAATATCTAATAAAAAACATTATAAAAATAAAAGAAGAAAGAAAGCAGTGACAAGAAAGAAAAAGGCACAGCAAAGAGTTAATGGCTAAAATTACAATACAATAAAAGAAGTAAAATGACAGGGCACTTGGGAAGGAATATTCTCAAATCACACCTCAGGTAGATTCCTCAGATTTAAGAGAACCTCAAAGCATATGGAAACGTATTCCCTTATCCTCTGCTTTTCTTGCACGCATCTGATGTTCACAATCATGCACTTCGGTCATCTTCCATTTGTATCTCACAGCAGCACATCAGGTTATAGACATGGAGAGGTTGATGGGGAAAAGTCTTTCCGTCAGCATCAAAAGTGAGGCAGGTAGTCACCTGGATGTGTTAAGACCAGATCATTATTCGTGCATTAAGTCATCTCTTTAAATAATAAACTCTGAATGCTTATTATGTTCAAGGAACTTTATAGGAACTGCATTTTATCCTTGTACTGACAGCTTATAAGCTATTTGTGAAAAATGAGACATCAAATTGCAGCACAAAGTCAGAGAAATTTCACCCAGGGATTTAAGCTTAAGTACAAAATGAGCGGTGTAAACAATAATTGCCATGAGTTCATGCAGAGATGATGCTTGGATGATTAGGGTGAGCTCTGCTGAAGAGGTGAGCTGGCTGTAATAAATGGGTTGAAATTAGAAGAAAGAAAAGAGAGTGGAGACAGTGTTAGACATGAGAAACATGTCAAAAGTGCAGAGGAAGAATAAGCTTGCCATGAGTAATCGGTACACCCAGTTTAACTGAAGGTGACTGCTTCCAAGAACAATTAGCGGAATAATGCCACAGAAGGGTAGATTAACAGGAGAGACGAGCATCCTGCCTAGGCTAAAATAGGATCAGAAAGGCAAGATGATGGAAGTGAGACTTTACAGTGATGGAGGCCTGCACTGGGATAGTGCAGTTGTGGAGTGGGGGACGTAGCCCTGCATGGGAGACCCTCACACACTTTTTTTTTTTTTTCGAGACAGGGTTTCTCTATATAGCCCTGGTTGTCCTGGAACTCACTGTGTAGACCAGGCTGGCCTCGAACTCAGAAATCCGCCTGCCTCTGCCTCCTGAGTGCTGGGATTAAAGGCGTGTGCCACCACACCCGGGTCCTCACAAACTTTTGTGATAACCCACACAGGACAATTAGGAGAGTTGATTTAGGAAATAGTTATTCATGAGGACTTTATGAGAACTAGTGAATCTCAGTGAGTGAAAATGGGGGAGGGAAGGGATGGAGGCATAGTTCAGAAATTTTCAATATGTGTGTTTTATAGCTAAAAGATGTTAAAGAAAATATGTAACAGGACCGTGGCTATGTAAAAGAATGAAGGAGTTAATCGCTGTGTAAAAGAAGAGATGAGAACAGAGCTGTGAACTTCTCTTTTGAAAACATTTACTTATTTTTTATTTTATTTGTATGGGAGTTTGCCTGCCATCTATGTAAGTACACTCCATGTGAACCTGAGGCCACAAAGGCCAAAATAGCTTATCAAGATCCCTGTAATTAGAGCAACAGACAGTTGTGAACTGTCACATTGATGCTGAAAACCAACCCTGAATCCTCTGAAAGAACAGGGTGTGCTCTTAACTGCTATGCCATCTTCCCAGCCCCAAACTTAACTGTACAAATATTTATGTGTTTATTTGTGCATGCACGTTTGTGCTGCCTGTAAATGTTAGATTTTTCTTCCCACCATGAGGTTCCCAGGTCATCAGACTTGGGCATCTTCCCACACTAGGCCACCTCACTGACCCATAGCACTGAACTTTAGTGACTTTTTTTTTTTTTTTTTTTTTTTTGAGATTTTGTGCAATCATCTCCAAGCTGATCTACTGGCAGCAAAGAAAGCCCTCCAGTTTCAAATTCCCACCGTTTTGTTCGGGTTTCAAATTCTTCTTCCCCTCCCAGCAGTGGCTGTCAACAGAGAATTGCTTTTAAACATTCTTTCTCCTAGGTTAGGCAAATCCTTGAGCCTAAGTTAGGTTCACTAAGAGTGGGATCTGCACACTTACGTTATGTTAAAGCCCTTATGATAGGTGTACTGTACACTGAAGGTGATGCTTTCCTTACAAGAATTGACCTCATGCCATTTTCTGTATATCTTCCTAGAGAAGAAAGCCTTCTTAAAAGAGCGGTCGGAGCTGGTGTAAACTTATACATCTCCTTACTTACTTAACAAATATATGCACTAAATCTGACAGTATATTAGGAATTGGGATCTATCAGCAAATAAAAATAAAAATAAAATATGCTACTCTCTTAAAAGTTTAAGTCCTAACTCACGGTGGTGAGGGGAGGCAGTCTTTCACCAGATCAGGCTCTGAGTGGCAGGCTATTTCCTGGAGCGTTAAAAGTTGGGTGACAGCCGGGCGTGGTGGCGCATGCCTTCAATCCTAGCACTTGGGAGGCAGAGGCAGGTGGATTTCTGAGGTTGAGGCCAGCCTGGTCTACAAAATGAGTTCCAGGACAGCCAAAGCTACACAGAGAAACCCTGTCTCGAAAAACCAAAA
>NC_034594.1:141467911-141474302 GCF_900095145.1 Mus pahari
GACAGTTGAGCACAGTCTTTAAGCAAGACAGTGTGGAGTAATCCTTGAAAGAGGAGGAAGATGTGCTTGGGGCCATGAGATGGGTAACTCCTGGATTCCTGGAGGAGACCAAACCTTCAGAGGGGAACAAGCCAAGGTCGATTGTGATGTGGCAAGGAAAGACAAGAAATGCACATGTCATAGGTAAGCTTTTCTAGGCTGTGTAAGGATTTCCACCAGTGAACGAGAAGCTAGATATGACCACAGTGACAAACAATGACCCTGTCCCAGTCCAGTGTCCTAGCGTACCATCTCAGCGCTCTGTGTCACCTTATATATCTTACACATCTTCCTACGCAAGTTGCCTGGTTTTTCCTGTGTGCCTCTCCTCAGCAGCTGCTCCTCCCACACCCAAGCATCAAACCCACTATGTTGAACACAACCCTGCTTCCACTTTATCAAATGCCAAGGTTTTTTTTGGACAACATCCTTCAAGATTCCAGAATATGGCCTCCCCACCCCCAACACACACACACACACACACACACACACACAAACACACACACACACACATCCCTTGCTATGTCCCACCTCCCAGACCTGGCTCCCTTTACCTTTCATCCTGGTTATTTGGAGAGTTCCCTATCTCCTGCATCTGGAAGCGCTCTATCCCAGTGCAAATATTGGAAGCAGAAGACCCTCTCTAATGAGAAGACAAAGTGAGAACTCCTTGCTGACTAAATCTCTCTGGGTCCATGATGGCTGTTGAAATAAAATGCATACTTGCTCATGTGGTGTCAGAAGATGTTCATCGGTTGGTAGTTTTATGGCATTTCTGGTTTCTCGTCCTTCTGTTTTCCTCTTCTCTGTATGAGCTACCCATTCTCAGTGTCCTCTGTACCTTCATGAAGATGGTTCACTGTGTCACCATAACACTCCTCCCTTTCTATGTCATTCCCCCAAGGTACCATTGGCTCCTCTTTAACATCGCTTTCTTCTATGTCTCAGCTTAGCTGACATTTTGATTAAAAAGATGCCTCCCACAGTCTTGTGGATTACGTTTCTTTCCTGTGATTCACCCTATAATGACATGTATTATAGCATTTTCTCACCTTCATTAACCTGATAATTTTTAAAACACAAGACTATATCAACTCTGTTTATTTTCCCCTTAACATAATGCCTAGCCCACAGTAGATACTTAACAAATAGTTCTGAAGTCAGTATAAAATTACTGCATTATAAACCACCTGGGGGCAAGCACAGTGGACCCCACACATACATTTTCCATGCTATGAAAACTGAGCTAAGAAATAACTGCAGAGCATATTTACTAATTTATTATTCTGGTATCCATGAAGCCATCACCAGAAACTTCAGTCATCTGACAGCAAAAGAGTGAGAGTCCATGTACTGGCTGGTTTTGTGTGCCAATTTGACAGAAGCTGGAGTTATCACAAAGAAAGGAGCCTCCCTTTCGGAAATGCCTCCATGAGATCCAGCTCTAAGGCATTTTCTCAATTAGTGATCAAGGGTGGGAGGGGCCATTGTTGGTGCTGCAGCCCCTGGGCTGACAGTCTTAGATTCTATAAGAAAGCAAGCTGAGCAAGCTAGGGGAAGCAAGCCAGTAAACAGCATCCCTTCAAGGCCTCTGCATCAGCTCCTGCCTCTGTGTTCCTGCCTTGTGTGAGTTCCTGCCCTGACTTCTTTTGGTGATTAACCATCAATGAGCAAGTGTGAGCAGAAAAAAACCTTTCCTCCCCAACTTGCTTCTTAGTCATGAGATTTTGTGCATAAATACAAACCCTGACTAAGACAGGGATGGTTAAAATTAATCCAAATGTCTTTGAGTGCTTATTACTTGTATAACATGTACAAATCTATCATAATTATCAAATTATATTAAAAAAAAAAAAGTAAAACAAGTGAAAAACAACAGAAAGACCCTGATCATGAGATCTTAGATGGACAGAGTTAAGTACAAACAGTGAATGGTAATATCCTTGTTATTTTACAAATTCCACATAGCCCTGAATTTACCAGTTTTCTTAATTTTTTATTTTCTTTTGTGTATGGCTGTGCTGCCTGTGTATATGCAAGTATACCAGGTGTGTGCCCGGTGTCCTGAGAGATCAGAAGAGGCTGTCAGATCTTCTGGAACTGGAGCTACACATGATTGTGAGCCACCATGTAGCTTAGACTCAAACTGAGGGCACTGCACTCAAGTATCAGTGTTTTAACCTCTGATCCATCTCCCCAGCCTTATCATTTTTACCTGTTCTTAGAATTTAGGCATCCATTCAATACCTTTGCTCATAGGAGAAGATTAAGACGTAATTCTGTTGCTTCCCTGTTTTGAGATTAAACTGCCTTGGGAAGAGGAGGAGGAATTCTAAATGGTTTGAATTTTCTTACCTTTATGCTTCTTGCTCTTTTTCCATCTAAGAGATGCCTGGCAATCGGGGACCACACAGCTCTGCGCCATCAGGGCTGAGCCTGTGGCCTTTGTTCAGTCTTCTGTGGGAGGACATTTCAGGTCTGCAGCCACACCCTCTGAGACACAAGAGTGAATTAAAAGTGGATTTAGAGAGCACCATGTAATGATGAAGTGCAGTCCTGACAAGAATAAATTCACTGTCTAGACTCCTGTTGGGCTGCCAAGCCAGGGATGGAGGAGGGGAGGGACATTCACCTACGACTTGCAGACAAATAAGCCTGCTATTTTGTTATTCCTGCTAAATGACAAATAATCCATGAGAGGAAAAATACCTTACCTTTCTTTTAAGTATTCTAAGTTCTATGCTTAAACACAAGTGCAAAATTGGAATAATTTGACTAAAGAGTTCTCCAGAAAAGCTAGGGAGATGATTGAGTTGGTCAAGGACTCACAGTGTGACTCAATTAAGGGTAATTTTTGCTGTGATAAAACACCATGACTAAAAGAAAGCAGGAGAGGTAAAGAGTTCATTTGGCTCACACTTCCGCATAATAGTTCATCACTAAAAGAAGCCAGGACAAGAACCCAAATAGGGTAAGAATCTAGAAGCAGGAGCTGATGCAAAGATCATGAAGTGGTACTGCTTGCTGGTTTCCTCCTTATGGCTTGCTCAGCCTGCTTTCTTATAGAAGCTAGGACCACAAGCCCAAGGTTGGCACCACCCACGATGCAGTGATGCTTCCCATATTAATTACTAATTTTAAAAATCCCCTGTAGCTCAGTCTTATGGTGGCATTTTCTCTTTCTAGGTTCCCTTCTTTCAGATGACATAGAAGGAGCCAGGACACTGAGTGAGCATGGGGTCCTGAGCTTGAGCTCCAGGACTCACATAGTGAACACTCAGCCTGGTGACACACTCATGTAATCCCAGAACAATGAGTGGGGAGATGGGCATGCCCCTGGGATTCTTGGCTGGCTTAGTGTAGTCTACTTGGAGAGTGGATTGAAGGTCAGTGAGGACCTTGCTATAAATAGACAAGATAGATCATCCCTGAAGGGTTGATATTAGTAGTTGATGTCTGATCTTGCTGTGCACATGTCCACAAGTGTATTGACTGTCCTCAAGCACCTGTGTACATATGCACAACTTCTCTAATAATTTAGTCCTAACCTAAAGAACAAGAAGTAGTGTTAGAAGTATGCCTGGGCGGGCTGTAGTCCACAGAGCACCTGATTCTTGAGCCTCCTCTGTTATACCTGTGACTGATAATCATCCAGTATATGCCTTTCAATGATACAAAAGTTCGTGATAACCAAGAATGGGTTGTTACTGGGAGAGAAGTCATCTGTGTCCTACTTCTTCCCTCGTATCCTGCTTCTGTGAGATATCCACAGGACCCTGGACACTAGCATAACCAGGTAAGACATGTCACTTTCAGAGCCATATTCCTCCCACCCATGAATTCTCTCTGGACTGTGGAACCAAGCACTATCTGATGGAGCAACACCATGGTTGTCCTTGTTAGCATCCTTTGAGGGACTAAGGAAATACAAAGAAGTATCACTCTTTCCTCCCAAGACCATGTAGACCTCTGACAGACATACAATATTTTCCCTTTACCAGGCTCATTTAGCTCACATTTCTTTTCTAAACAATTTTTATTGTTTATCTGGAACTGATACATTTAAAACATGCATATTTATCATAAGCAGCATTTCATCTCAAGGTTCTATTTGAGTTATCTATAGTCAGTCAATTCTAATTTTCTGTATCTGTAGGCTCTGTATACACATATTCAACAAATCTTTCTGGAAAATACCAGAAAAATATTGTGCCTGTTGTGAAAGTGTACAGATTATTTTTCTTGTCATTATTCCTTTACAATTGTACTGGCTAGCTTTGTGTCAACTTGACACAGCTGGAGTTATCACAGAGAAAGGAGCTTTAGTTGGGGAAATGCTCCCATGAGATCCAGCTGTGGGGCATTTCCTCAATTAGTGATCAAGGGGGAGAGGCCCCTTGTGGGTGGGACCATCTCTGGGCTGGTAGTCTTGGATTCTATAAGAGAGCAGGCTGAGCAAGCCAGGGGAGGCAAGCCAGTAAAGAACATCCCTCCATGGCCTCTGCATCAGCTCCTGCTTTCTGACCTGCTTGAGTTCCAATCCTGAATCCTTTGGTGATCAACAGCAGTATGGAAATGTAAGCCAAATAAACCCTTTCCTCCCCAACTTGCTTCTTGGTCATGATGTTTGTGCAGGAATAGAAACCCTGACTAAGACAACAATGGACTCACATACATAGCCTTTCTATTGTATTTGATATCATTAGAATTCTTTGGATTTGGGAAAATGGCTTTACTCTGTGGGTAAAGGTACTTGCGGCACAGGTGTGAAGGCCTAAGTTTGAATATTCAGAACCCACATAAAGCAGGTCCCATAGTGAGAGCATCTGCCAGTAGATGGAAAGAAGAAACAGGTGGCTCCCTCAAATCTCTCTAGTCTGTCTGACTTGTGCATGCCATAGAAAAGTGACAGAGACTCAGTCTCAAGGTGGAAGGTGAGAAATAACTGTCTAGCTTGTTCTCTGGTCTCAGCAAATATGTTGTATCACATGGGTGCCCTCATTTATACACACGAATACACACACACACACACACACAGAGGCACAAGACAGAGAGAGAGAGAGAGAGGGAGAGAGACTTATTAAAGTATAAAGGAAGTTGTTTACATATTTTATGAAACACCGATTTACATAAGAGAATTTGAGGATCCACAGAGACATAGTGTTTCTTAGAAACGTGCCCACTGGAGGGGGCAGCTGTATTTGAATCACAGCCCCATTTTCAGGTTTTCTCCATGGCACAGGTCTTCAAACTAGTGCTTGTACTTCTTATTCTTATGGCACATGATCTGAAAGAAGTCACACTAGCTCCTGGACCTCCTTTTCTTCTCTACAAATCAAAGTTATTCATATTTAACATAACACATAAGAATGCTGTTAAAAGGAAATGCCAAGGAGTCTGGTAATGAAAATCCTATCCATGGTCTTTGTAATAGGTCATAAGTAAGAAAATGTGTTTAGGACCAGCAAGTGCCAAGGCCCAAGTTCATGCAGTCTCCCAGTAGACAACACATGCAACCCCTGATGTGAATACCAGTGGAGAAAGTTCATAAAACACAAGGAAGAAAATTTTTTAAGGAAAGAATGCACATGCATTTTAAAGCATGGCTGTCACTGTGAGGCAAAGCAATTTGATGTTGAAGTAGAATGTGTATGGGCTTCAAAGTAGTAAGTTCTTTTCACTTCTTACATTGGTAAAAAAATTAAAAGTCCTTAAATCTGCAAAACATATAGGTTCTACCTTTTGCCTCATAGGGAATATCGACAAGCAATGTCTATCCGTAGAAGACAGTCATCTCCCTCAGGTTTTCTGTAGGTATCTGATTATTAGATTATAAAGAAGACATATACTACCAGGTATGCACTACATGTCACAATGGATTGTGCATCATTATTTTGAGTTATACCAGTCCCAATGCCTTTGCACTCAAGAAAAGAAAACCTTATGAATGTCAAAGTTTGGGGCACAGATTCTACACTGCACTTTTCTTCTTAGCTGTGACTAAATACTAACAGAAAAACTTAAGGGAAGAAAGGTTTATCTTGGCTACTGGTTTCATAGAATTCAGCATGTGGTTAATTGGGTGGGCTAGCATGGCAGCTATGAGGAGCCTATGGCAATGGAATACTGCTCACATGACTGACTGAGAAGAGAAAGGAAGGTTGCTAGTGCTTCCCTTACATCATCCCCAGAGGTAGGCCTCATAAGTCTCCTAGGTGACTCTGAGTCCAATCAACCTATTGATGAAGATTCAGGGATACATGCTGCTACCCAGGGGAGAAGCTTGGATTTGAAGGTTTTTAATCTCTCTCTCTCTCTCTCTCTCTCTCTCTCTCTCTCTCTCTCTCTCTCT
>NC_034594.1:141475090-141498529 GCF_900095145.1 Mus pahari
TCTCTCTCTCTCTCTCTCTCTCTCTCTCTCTCTCTCTCCCTTTCCTTCTTTCCCTCCCTCTCTCCCCCTCTCTCTCTTCTCTCCCTCTCTCATCATCTAATTCCATCTTCCCTCTCTCATCTTCCCTCTTTTATGATCATTCTTCTTGCCCCTCAGGAGTTCTTTCTCTCTTCCTTTGGCACCTCCAGTCGTGCGCCCAGAGCCGGTTGGGCAGTGTGGACCGAGGAGAGCACTGAGAGTTTGGTCGCCAAGGGTACAGGAGGCAGCACTGGCAAACCTTCACTAGGATGAAACTGCTCTCTCATCACATCCTTGTGTACAGAGGCAATGATGCAGAAAGCAGCTTTCAATGAGAATTCTGCAAAGCCCCAGGCACATTTTCATCTGAAAACAGAAGAATGAGACTCTTGGGTGTGAGTGGCTGAAGGAAACCCACTTGGTAACTTCCTCTCCTTCCAGAGCTCCTCTACCTTCTGCTTCTCCTGCTTGACATTATAATACCGTTTCCTTTTTATTTATTTGGATTTTAGAAAGCTGCTTTCTTTTAACACCTCCTTGAAAATGATGAATTTCCAGTGCTTTGAGGAACAGCCAAATTCCAGAGCTTGATGTTCCCACCTGATTCCTGACTTAGCAATGTCACCCTTAACCAGCAATCCTCAACCCCCTGAGCTATCTCAGAAAAGCATGGAAATGGCAGTCACTGCCTCCCACTGGAGTTTCTGACTAAGCAACCTTTGGATGAAGTCTAGCAAGTTTTCAGATGCTCTGATCTGTGTGAGTCTGGAATCAGATTCTAAGAGCAATTGCTATAAATGACTTCTTTAAGCTCAAACCCTGCAGCTTGTTTTGCATGTGGAAGTGAATTTCACATCTAAGGACAGCAATCATGGTTTAACCGATTTTAGGATCAGTCTTCAAGGAAATGCTACTAATACAACAGATCAAATATATCACAAAAGTATATACAATGCGGCCAAAGAGAGCCATCTAAGATAAGGTTCTGAGCTAGCAACATTTCACAGAAACCCCACACTCTTTTCCTCAGACGTCTATTGATAAAGACTCACGTCCTTGTCCAATATGTAAGGACACCGTAGTGACAAAGGTGGGGTACATACAATCATATAACTAGTCTGTCTTCTTGAAGGTGTGACTTGTCTGAGAAGGAAAATGTTATGAAAAAAAAATAGAAAACAGACTGAACTATTCAAGCTAAATGAATTAGCAACCTTGAAAGATCTCTACCTGCCCAAGTGGCTATTTGACTGCCCACAATTAATGCCTTCTGAGCAGGCGGAAATGAAGGAGGCGGTCATTGTGATTGAAATGGAATTAATTATGTAACTTTGGGCTGTTTAGATTTGCTTTCATGATTACATTATGAGCACAAGGACATTCACAATAGTTGTAAGGCCCGGGGAGATGACTCTAAGGGTAAGAACATTTGCTGCCCTTACAGAGGTCCTGGGTCTGGTTCCCATCACCACATGACAGGTGATAACCATCTGTCACTACAGTTCCATACGACCTGATGCCCTCTTCAGGCTTCTGTGTGCACAAAGTATGCATGTGGTACACATACATACATGTAGGTAAAACACTCAGACACAGAAAGTAAAATAAATATTTTAAAAGTATTGTAGAGGAAAGGGAAATAAGAGTGACTAAACAATTCATAAAGATTTGACTGAAGTTGGAAGCTGGAGATGGACTCTTCTGCTCTTTTTATTTATTTAGTTTTTTACTTTATCATACCCACATGTAACTCTGCATGTATGTGATAATGACTGCAGAAGTTCTGGGTGGTCAGTGTACCAATAAAGTAAAACAGGGTGACATTCCCCCTGGGAGTTAGGCTTCATAAATGCCACTAGATCCTTTCCAAATGACTGCCTTTCAGGTACAAGTCCAACAGGCTAAAGGCCAATAGAGGAACTGCATTGCAAGTTCACAGCAACAATTGATTGTGGTGCTGAGGCCATCCACTGTGCGGTTAGCCCATCAAGGAGACCTTAACCATCTCAGTGCATCTCAGGATCTCCCTCAAGCTTAAGCCGGGAAGCAGAAAAGACATTTGCCTCGGATGAAGTCATGCCAGCTTTAAATCCTGCGTCTAGATGACTGCTGTACTGCACGTGGTCCCAGAAAGCTGAGCTGTCACGTTTAGCTAATGGATGGAAGCCTGAAAAACTTCGGAAATATCAAAGCTTAACATTTTTTTCCAGTAACATTAATTCACTTATCCTACACATAATTTTTAAAAATTGCTCATTAAGCTGTTAAAGGAGCTTTATATAGAATATAAGAAATGTAGTTGCTTGTTCATGACTATGAAAGTCTCTAAAGCTTTGTATCTCCTGAGGGCTTTTTTTTTTTTTTCTTTTTTTGTATCCAGTTGTACCTGAGTGCCTGATTAGCATAGTTTTTGCATATAATTTCCCTTGTGCCTTTTTTGTTGTGGTTGTTCTTAAAGAATCTATGATTGGAGCAAAGTAACATGCATTATTTAATAATGTATTTAAATTGTCTGCGGAGCGCAAAGACTGGGCAGTCCTGGGGAAGACAGAGTTCACCTTTTCGTTGCTACCGCTATGAAAGCAGGACAGGGAGAAACACTAACTCACAGACACTAACTCACAGCAACTCTTCTCTTACCTACTGTCAAACTACCTGCTAACATCTCTTTCCTCACTACATCCTCATGAACCCACAGCTTTCCCCTAGCGCAGTCCTCAGACAGGACACAGCTGTAGTCACTTCTGCCTTCTTCCACGGTGCCTGTCTCCTGGAGGAGAGGCCTGTCTTTACTAAAAACAGTGTCTTATCCCATGCCACACTAGCCTAGTCGGCAAGCCTGAGAATCTGTAGACACTCAGCACTGCAGTATATTTCAGAACCTAGGGAATCTCATCCGAACTCTCTTAGTGGAAAGTTCTTTCATTTCTATAGTTAAATGGTAAATGAAATTGACACGTAAAGATGCAGGAATTTCTATAACACCGTTCTCATTTTGACTCTTCTCCCATCCCAGCTTCACACAAACAAATTCCTAGCAGTGAATCCGTGGATGAGAAGACTGCTTTTCAGGGTGCATTCTGGGTAAAAGAGACGTTATTACACATCTAGTCCATAGCTTGCCCATATGCCTGGATATGGTGATTTTAACAATTCATATTAAAAGTCAAATTTAAATGTAAAAAGTTTTGTGCAGGCATGATGCAAAGTTATTGTTATTGTGAATAATCTCAATTTGGCAAGTGGAGCTTGAAGTTGTCATTCTTTGTCACCGGTACTAAAGGCATCCAGTACTTTTAAGATATTCAATCAAGTCCTCTAGTACAGGTTAAGGTTTCTTGGAGAATAAGAAGGATACCTGGCGACAGATAGAGGGACAATTCACACTAAGGTTATCTGACAGGAAAGACAACCTTTCCTCTAAGGGAATGACTGTCGGGGGCTTTGTCTGTTCTTTTTCAGGACAACTTTGCACATTGGACTTAGGAAAGAGGAGTCAATTGCTTCAGTGAAATTTGGAAAAATATGTCTTCTGAACTTACAAGTACAAAGGTCACAATTTTAGTTATACATGAGGTTAACTGTCTGTTAACGATACAGAAGTATCCTTTTGTTCATTCCCATACAAACTACTAAACAGGAAAAGACACTTAGTTAAATCAATAAAAATAGTTTGTATTTTGAATAAAGCACAGGTTTAGGCTTTCTAATTCAGTCTCCTGACAATAAAGAGAGAAACACAATGATTTTCTTTAGATGTAACACTCCTTTGCAGTATAAACTCTTGGAAATCTGGCAAAGATCACATGTGTTCTGGGAACTCTTTTCCCATAGAAAACATTAACAAATATCTTTATCCCAGAAGGGAATCAATGATGACAGACAAAAGCAATCATTCTGCCAAAATCCAACATGATGAACCAAAGAGCTTATCGGTCTTATTTAAAAACATGGTGGAGCAGTTACTTACAAGAGCTCAGGTGGCCCCTAAACAGCTTCATCACCTCAAAACCCCATACCATTGTGGATGACTTTCGGGAAGTTGCACCACAGAATCCCACTGTCTCTTAGCCTTCTGCTTCCTATCTGCTCAAATGTCTCCACAGATCACAATCACACAACATAGGGTTAGAAGTGGGTAAGAAGGAGTCATAGATATATGCTAGCCTCTTGTCTCAGTTCGATGACAGAGCTCATAACAAAGCAAATTAGGGACGGAAGGAAGGATTTATTTTGGCTCACAGTTTAGTGGTACAATCTGTAGGCACAAGAATATCGCGGGACACTTATATATACTATCATATCATCTGCAAATAGTGATATTTTGACTTCTTCCTTTCCAATTTATATCACGTTGATCTCTTTTTATTGTCGAATTGCTCTGGCTAGGACTTCAAGTACAATATTGAATAGGTAGGGAGAGAGTGGGCAGCTCAGAGAACATCTAAGCCTGATAAACAGCTTCAGTGCAGGAGCTGGATATAAAATTAACTCAAACAAATCAATGGCCTTTCTCTACACAAAGGATAAACAGGATAAGAAAAAAATTAGGGAAANAACACCCTTCACAATAGTCACAAATAATATAAAATACCTTGGTGTAACTCTAACTAAGGAAGTGAAAGATCTGTATAACAAGAACTTCAAGTCTCTGAAGAAAGAAATTGAAGATCTCAGAAGATGGAAAGATTTCCCATGCTCATGGATTGGTAGGATTAATATAGTAAAAATGGCTATCCTGCCGAAAGAAATCTCCAGATTCAATGCAATCCCCATCAAAATTCCAACTCAATTCTTCACTGAATTAGAAAGGGCAATTTGCAAATTCATCTGGAATAATACAAAACCTAGGATAGCAAAAACCATCCTCAACAATAAAAGAACCTCTGGTGGAATCACCATGCCTGACTTAAAGCTGTACTACAGAGCAATTGTGATAAAAACTGCATGGTACTGGTACAGCAACAGACAGGTAGATCAATGGAACAGAATTGAAGACCCAGAAATGAACCCACACACCTATGGTCACTTGATCTTTGACAAAGGANCTAAAACCATCCAGTGGAAAAAAGACAGCATTTTCAACAAATGGTGCTGGCACAACTGGCAGTTANCATGTAGAAGAATACGAATTGATCCATTCTTATCTCCTTGTANAAAGCTCAAGTCTAAGTGGATCAAAGAACTCCACATAAAACCAGAGACACTGAAATATATAGAGGAGAAAGTGGGGAAAAACCTCGAAGACATGGGCACAGGGGAAAAATTCCTGAACAGAACAGCAATGGCCTGTGCTGTAAGATCAAGAATTGACAAATGGGACCTCATAAAATTGCAAAGCTTCTATGGGGCAAACGATACTGTCAGTAAGACAAAAGGCCGCCAACAGATTGGAAAATAATTTTTACCAATCCTAAATCTGATAGGGGGCTAATATCTAATATATACAAAGAGCTCAGGAAGCTGGACTCCAGAAATTCAAATAACCCCATTAAAAATGGGGTACAGAGCTAAACAAAGAATTCTCAACTGAGGAATACTGAAGGGCTGAGAAGCACTTGAGAAAATGTTCAACATCCTTAATTATCAGGGAAATGCAAATCAAAACAACCCTGAGATTTTACCTCACACCAGTCAGAATGGCTAGGATCAAAAATTCAGGAGACAGCAGATGCTGGTGAGGATGTGGAGAAAGAGGAACATTCTTCCATTGCTGGTGGGATTGCAAGCTTGTACAACCACTCTGGAAATCAGTCTAGAGTTTCCTCAGAAAACTGGACATAGTACAACTGGCAGATCCAGTAATACCTGTTCTGGGTATATACCCAGAAGATGTTCCAACTGGTAATAAGGACACATGCTCCACTANGTTCATAGCTGCCCTATTTATAATAGCCAGAAGCTGGAAAGAACCCAGATGTCCCTCAACAGAGGAATGGATACAGAAAATGTGGTACATTTACATAATGGAGTACTACTCAGCTATTAAAAACAATGAATTTATGAAATTCTTAGGCAAATGGATGTATCTGGAGGATTTCATCCTGAGTGAGGTAACCCAATCACAAATGAACTCACTTGATATGCACTCACTGATAAGTGGATATTAGCCCAGAAACCTAGAATACCCAAGATACAGTGTCCAAAACACAAGAAAATCAAGAAGAAGGAAGACCAACATGTGGATACTTCATTCCTCCCTAAAATAGGGAATAAAGTACCCATGGAAGAAATTGCAGGGACAAAGTTTGGAGCTAAGATGAAAGGATGGACCATCCAGAGACTGCCCCACCTGGGGGTCCACCCATTATCAGCCACCAAACGCAGACACTATTGCATATGCCAGCAAGATCTTGCTGAAAGGACACTGACATAGCTATCTCTTGTGAGGCTATGCCAGTGCCTGGCAAATACAGAAGTGGATGCCCATAGTCATCTATAGGATAGAACACAGAGCCCCCAATGGAGGGACTAGAGAAATTACCCAAGGGGCTGAAGGGGTCTGCAACCCTATAGGTGGAACGACAATATGAACTAATCAGTACCCCTGAGCTCGTGTCTCTAGATGCACATATAGCAGAAGATGGCCTAGTCGGCCATCATTGGGAAGAGAGGCCCCTTGGTCTTGCAAAGTTTATACGCTCCATACAGGGGAACATGAGGGCCAAGAAGTGGGAGTGAGTAGGCAGGGGAGCAGGGCAGGGGGAGGGTATAGGAGACATTCGGGATAGCATTTGAAATGTAAATGAAGAAAATATCTAATAAAATAATTTAAAAAAAGAATATCATCGTGGCACAGGATTGAAGAGGCTAGTCACACTGTATACACAGTCCAGGAGAGAGACAGAGATAGAGACACAGAGAGAGATACAGAGAGACAGAGAAACAGAGAGACAGAGAAAGACAGAGACAGAAACAGAGAGAGATGAATGCTGGTGCAGTGCTCAGTTCACTTTCTCCATTTTGTTCTCTCCAAGACCCTGCTCATAATGTGAGAATTTTCTTACCTCAACTAACCTAATCTAGACAACACTTTTCAGGCACTCTCGAAAACGTGCCTTCTAAGTAGTTCCATATCAAGTTGACAATAGTAAATATTGCAGACTAGAATCACACATGAAAGTCCCACGGCTCTCCTTTCCCATTGTTTTGTACCACAGATTTCCAATAGTCCCATCACTATCATATAGACATAGCTATCACTGTTATTATTCTACTTAATCAGCTGCCATGGCTGACAGGGTCGAGGTAATCTCTACTCTACAATAGCTAAGGAGCTATCATTCACTGTCTGGAGATAAAAAGCATCACCAAGAATGGGGAGCACCCTCATAGAAGCAGGGTAAAGGGGGGATGGGGTGGGGAGTTTGCAGAGGGGACACTGGAAAAGGAGATAACATTTGAAATGTAAATAATATAAAATAAAGTATTCTTGTATGTAGAAAAACCATCTTTCCTTCCGTTCTTACTTTATGATATCAAAATGTTCTGAGAGGTGTATTTTTAATTTTAGTATCTCTAGCATACAGTACAGTTTGTGATTTATACATGAATGAATATCAGCCACTTACATATATATGAATTAGATGCATTTGTATGTGTATGGGGTTACTTCTGTGTCATGGGACATACTGACACATGTAAGTCTTGATGGCCATTGATTCATTATTACTGATGGTCTTTTTCTGAAAATCACAACAATTCCTTCATTTATTCATGATTTGAAAGGACAAGTATATACATGGAGCTGGTTAAATGCCTAATGGTGCCTTGCCTCTTCTCTTCCCATAAGATGCAAAGACTCACTGATAGAAAGGAACGACTTAATGTTTTTAGCATTTCTTTTGGAACCAATTTCAATAATTTCTTAGCTCTTCAGTTTTTTAACATTATTTCTGACTTTCAAGGATCTGCAAATGGGTTTATCCACTTATGCACAACCAGTCCGATTCACATCTGCCAGTATCCATCTTTCCCAGTTGAGTCCTTTCACAGTTTTAAAATGAACTCTGTTTGGTCATTATGTAACTATTACTTACTAGAGTTTATATTGTGACTGTAATTCTTTCTAAGATAGTTTCCTCCCAAATTAATACTCATTGTATTGTTTTGCAGTTCTGGCTGATTTCTAAGGCTGCCTCAGGAATGGCTAGAGATGGAAGGAACCTGTCTGTTGCTAATGTGTTGGAAACTCACTTACTTGTTTGAGGAATGTTTCTAAGAGTTTCTCGGCTCTAACAGAAGATCTCTGTATAGCTGTCATACGAGCACATTTCTGAGATAACTTTTCCTGTTCTGAGTTCGATTCCCCACTCCTCTAGTCTTTTTAAGATTTCACTCTCAAGAGGGAGTTGAGTATATTTCAATCCTGATAGACTAAAATTCCAAGACATCTCTGTGTATCTTTATGTCTATGCAGGGCTGGTTCAGTGAATAAGACTTCTGGGTAGAAATACGAAAGTATGCTCCCTACAGGCTTCTGATTTTCAGTATCTCCATGCAAGTAACTTCTATCTTGATTCCATTCCTTGTACAAAATCTGTGTGTTCGCTCTGTCTGAAGTGTCTCTGGCCATTCCTGATGAACTCAGGTTCACCATAGTGTACCCTGATGGAACTTTGTTTTGCTGCTGCTATTCCTGTTGTTGTTTGATTGGCTGGTTTGGTTTCTATTGGAGCAATATCATGCATTAATATTTGTTAATATTCTTTACTCATTTTTTCCTGGTCCTTTTTGTTTTACTCTAAATGTTGGTTCACTCAGCTTTTAATACTGTTTTATTTTTTTAAAGTTTTTCATTCCGGTCCATTCTCTTCTTTTAAAAAAGTTGGGGAGATCTGAAGAGAGGGTTCAGTAGTTAGGAGTGCTTGCTGCTTATCCAGGTGACCGTGCTCAGTTTCCAGCACTCATGCTGGGCAGCTCACATCCCACTCTAACTCCATCTCCAGAGGATACAGTGTCTCCTTCTGGCCTCTGCAAGGACCTGTAACCAAGGGTTGCGTGTGTATACACACATACATGCACATATGCTCAGAAAAATGAAAAGAGATATTCATGGGGATTTCTGCTTTGCAAATTACTATGCATAGGATTTTTGTCTTGACTTATTCATGCAGGCAATATCTCTTTGCATATTAATTATAGAAACTTTAATCTATTCTTTGTAATTTCCTGTTACTCTCAAACTTCTCTTGCCTTCCTGTTCCTCTATGCCCTCCCCATCTGGTCTCTTTTTTCTCTGACCTTTGAAGGTACCTATACAAACATACCCCAAAAGTAAATGTAGTTTTTTTGTTTTGTTTTGTTTTTATTTTGCTTTTTGAAGAAGACTGAAAAAGAAAAATGGCTCGCTAAAATCTTCTTGATGTGAACTTGACTAAAAGATAATCGCCTGTAAGCCAGTCACTGCTGTATCCTCCATGAGGTAGTAGCTGTTTTTCTTCTTTGTTATTTCTTCACTTGACTCATGAGGACTTAGGTAAAGTAACCCTGGTAACATTGTTAAAAATAACCAAATGCAATCAACCTCCAGAGGCAAGGCCAGGCTTCACCAATGGACATCTTTAAGTTATGAGTGCCAGTTCTTCTCTGTGCCCCAGTGCTGGGTGATGCTGGCAGAAGAAAAGACAAACACAAACCCAGCATCTTCATCAGTCCATAGGATGCTGTAGAGCCTGACCCTCATGACCATGTAAAAATTCTAATTCTCATTATTTATTAAATGGGATTGTCTTCATGACCTCAAACAGAGAGAACCCAGATAAGTTAAAACAATAAAAGTGAACAGAAAGCTCACTTTTTACCCCAATGGCATACTGGGACTAAGACTTAGCACTCCTGCCATTAATAAAGAATCAGGTGGGAGAGAGAGAGAGAGAGAGAGAGAGAGAGAGAGAGAGAGAGAGAGAGAGAGAGAATGATATTGGAATTGAAGCCTTTTGTGATAATATCAGAATGTTTAAAATATGGACCATGGAGCATTGTTTGCAGCAAGAACATTTTTTGCAAAGCTTGCTAAGCAATTGAATATCTACTCATTTGCAGGGCTGAGGAGCACCGCATTGTGGGTTGGTTACCAGTAGGTAGTGTATGAGTGAATGAGCAATGATTTCCTTAAGTATCTCAAATGCATATGTGAGCTTCTCCTAGTTTACCTCCCTGTAGCTATGTAACAAGCTGAGAGAGTTTGAAATGCTTTGCTTGTCTGCATTACAGTTGAGAAGCGGGGTCTTTGGCTTCCCTGGCATTGCTCAACTCCTGGGGCCTGAGCAGGCCTCTCTTCCTACTTCCTAGGTGGAACCACATGCTTTGCCACGTTGTTGCTCACAGCTTCTCCTGCCTGGGTCACTCACATTTTGGCACAGCTTTACAGGATGTAGAGGTGTCTTAGGCAGTAGTCTTTCCAATTGAAAGAGTTTCACTATCAGGAGAGAATTACTGAATACTTACCCAGGGCCAGCTCTGGTGGTCGAAAAGAGACAGTATTTCTTCAAGTGTGTTTAAATACTGTGCTCTGTAAGATAGGGAACATATATTAAAATAAACCCAGAAATGAGCTACAATCTTGGGAACATTCCCTTTGAGATCAGGCACAGACAAGTACCCATGGCACCTAGAGAGAGGGCATAGTTCCACATTTCTGGGAAATTTTCCAGAAGTAAGATTGTTGCTTGTCATTTGGCTTCGGGGCCTAAAGTCTTTGTCAGATTAAAAAGTGAAAAAGATTGGTCCACTTGGCCTTTGGTAATATTTAATCTCCATTGGGTCAATTCAACGGGATTTCAAATCACCTAGCAGATGAATCTCTGGGCATTTCCCTGAAGGTGTTTCAAAGAAAGGTTTAACCAAGGGAAGGAAACCCACTGTGGTCGCAGAGTGATTAAAGAGCTAGAAGATCCTAGCATGAACTCCCCTCTCTCTGCTTCTACAGTCTTCACTCTCACCTCCATGTCTTCCCCAGCATGCTGCAGCCTGGCACTGTGAGCCAATAGAACCCCTCCCTTCCTTCTGCTAGTATCCCAGGCATTTTGTCACGACAAGGGGAAAAGTAACAAAGACATCTTCTTGAAAGGTCCTTGAATGCCTTCACTTTCCATGATTTTAATTCTCACAAGACAAATAAAGGTCTCATGAATGAGGCTGGAGGTTGGAGAGGGCAGGGCAATGAGCAACGGGGCACAGAGCTCCCCCCTTTACACTCTAGTTAGATGCTGCAACCTTCACTACTAAATGTGCTCTTGACCTTGTGGGACAAAGTCTCGAAGCAAATTTCTCATTTGCTGGCCTCTCCCTGGGCCTTCTGCGACATACTGTCGCTCAGACAAGTACTGTTCTTAATGGGTTTATGGGAAAGGCTTGGCCTGCCTTTCCATCTGCACCTTCTGCTGGCTCCCTCCACAAAGCACTAGCTTGCCATACGACATTCCCCTGAATTATTTAGATTGGTAAATCTTTCTGCATCTCACATCTTTAGTCCATCTGTTAGCCGGAGCTTCGCCTTTATAGGAAGTGTCCTTTATGCATGCTGGCATCTGTCAGCAGTACACTTGCCTCTTTTATTCATGATCTTCAATGGGAGAGGGTACAAGCTGCAGAAACACTGCATGCCTGGTATGCATTTCATTTTAATGGAAGATTACATGACTGAGGGTTGGTTTATCACCTTGCTCCACACGCAACCATTCATCACCTGGCAGCCCCTCACCCAGCCCCAAAAGGAGGTGCTGGCCTCCTGCAGCCTCTGGGTCCTTGCTTTACTGCAGAAAGTTGGCTTAATGGGGACAATCATACTGTTCCTTTAAAATAAGATAAAAGGTCAAGAGAAAAGGAGGGGAAATTATGAGAATCAAGGCCAAGGGTGAGAAAAAAAGGTCCTGCCCATACACAGATGCCCAGATGGTGACATGGAATATATTCTCTAAAGGCAAGATAGCTAAGTATTAGAGGGATTTACTTATCTATTTTCCCTTTAGGATGCTGTAAAAGGCCTTCATAATTATCTCTCTTATAATTTAAAATACATCCTGGTACCAAAATGTTAGCATTTTGATGTTGATCTGTAAAATAACAATTAACATATAGCCAACCTAAATAAGTTGATCATATGTGCCTAAACATTCATGGTTTATGCCTATTTTAGATAAATCAATAGCTGTCAATTATTTTATTGCTGTCTTGCACTCACAAAAACATACTGCTTTGGATGATAATGTGTGGCCACCTTAATGCTAAATCCCGAGGACATCTGCTCTGACTCTTTATTTGGCCATTTCTAATATGATCTCAGTGTTGGCACTTGAGTTTACCTCCCTGTTGGAACAGGTCTCACTATTCGATGTGGAAATAACAGGTTCATATCTAATGACAAAAAGAATCAATAAAAGTGTGTGTGTGTGTGTGTGTGTGTGTGTGTGTGTGTGCGCGCGCGCGTGTGTGTGCATGGTGTAGTGGATGTGGTGTGTGTTTGTATGTGTGTTTGTGTGGGATGTGTATGTGTGTGTATGTGTGTGTACATGTGCATGAGAGAGCACACACACATATGTGCACATGAATATGGAGACCAAAGGTCCATGTCAGGTGTCCTTGACAGTGATCCTGGTCATGTTTTTGGGACAGTCTCTCAGTGAACCTACAACTGACAAATTCACCAACATTAGGTGACTATTGAACCCAAGAGATCCTCCTGTCACTGTCTCCCCTGTGTGGGGATTACAAATGTATACCCTTAAGCCTGGCCTTTCGAAATGGTACTGGGGAGTCAAACTTGGATCTTTGTATTTACACACCAAGCACTCTACCCACTGAGCTGTCTCTTCGGGTCCTTGAAAATATTTTTTCCTTCCATATTGAGCTTTTCTGATATAGTATTGATTCATTCATCTAAGTATTTAATAAGTATTTACTATACATCCCATACTTCCCTTTGACATAGATAAAATATGAACAAGACAAACTTCTGCATTATTCAAAATGACTTGGATAATATTTTGATTAAGAGTCACCTATGGCTTGTTGTACACATTCACATTGGGGAAGGATAGACAGTGTGTTCTGGGTGAGAAAGAAAACAGATTACTTTTCTTAAGTGGAAGAGAATGAATAGAGTGAGGCATAAGATACATATAGGAAACAATAAAGCAGCACCATCTCTCCAAACTGTGGGGCTCATAATGTGGACCACATTCCTCCCTTTCATACTACTGATACCTTTTAAAGAAGAATGAAGACTAAGGTCCTGAAATTGGTTGTAGTGACCTAAGTGAAACCTTTCAGAAAGTGATAATGAAGTCCATGGATCAATCTTGTAAGCACAAGAGAATTCTCATCTGTGCTATTAGAAGAAAGCTAGGGAAAGAGAGTTTAACAAAATCCCTCCAGGGCCTTCAAAGTGGCTCAGTGGTAAAGGCACTTGGTGCATAAACCTGACAATCCGAGTTCAATCCCCCAGAACCCACACAAGGGTGGAAATGGAGCACCAACTCCGCAATGTTCTAATGCACAATATGGTCCATGTATACACATTTGCATACACACAAACAGATACCAAACTTTCAGATCTCGACTTCAAATCTCTATGGAGATAATCATGTTAACCTAGTAAGAAGTTATTTAGAACCAGAATTTACTGAATTTTTTTTTCAATTTAATCTTTTAAATCTATTACACTTTCTATTTTTTCCTACGGTATTTTAATTCTCTAGGTCTCTGTCTCACTGTCTACCTGTCTGTCTCTCTCATACAAAACATTGAATCTAAGGCCTTGTGTATTCTTAGGGTGGTGTTCTACCTTTGATCTCTTTCCCAAGCCTTTATTTATTTATTATTTTGTTTGGATTTTGAGATGGAGTCTTGTTATGTAGCCCAGCCTGTCATTATCCTCCTTGGTAGCTGAGATACAGGTGTCTGCCCCCATTCCTAGCTTCTTTATTATTTTAAAATGTATTGATGCTACATAGTCTTTTATTTCTCTGAAGTTATTATTAATAATAGGATGGTTAAAGCTTTCTTCTCTCTATGATGGCCTTAGCTTCCTATGATCCTTTACCCTCATTTGTTGATTTTTATCCTGCCTTTAATGTTAAATGCTTTTATAAAGCGCAAATTGACCTTTGAAAGTCAATTTATAAGACTTTCTCAAAAGTCTGCCAAAAGTTCTATGAACCTGGGAGGACTTGCCGATTATTTTTAATTAGTCTATATTTAGGGAGGAGCCATGAGTGTTCAAGATATGATCCTTAAGTATTAGTATCATAAGTTTTTTTATCATGGACAACAGTTTGCTGAAGGAAGCAGCCTCCTATCTGCCTGGAGGACCTATGATATCAGTATTCTGCAGTACAGAGAGTAGGGAAAGTGGAGCATCGCAGGGCCAAAGGAGAATACTTTTACTCCACCCCCATTTCTAGCAGACTTCAATTTCCTTTCTCTGATACACCTCATCATCCCTTGCCGCAATCCCGGACTCATTTTCCCCAGCGTAAAGACTCTCATGTTCCCTTGATGTGGTTAGAAAATGGTCATGTGTAGGATAAAACCCGAAGAGTGCACTTTCACACAAACTCTTCATTTTCAAAGTCTTCAGGCACCACATTTGGGGGGTGGAGTATCCCCATTTCCCAAGCCTTTGTAGGCTTCCAAGTCAAAATGGAGTGGCTCCATTGTGGCCTCTTTACTGAAGGCTTGTCTCTGGGTGCTTTGTAAGTGGATTACAAGTAACCCATCCATTTTCTCCCTTTCCAGAATGTTGTCGTTCTCTTTCAGTACCAAGATGTCTTCTCTCTGCTTTCAAGTTTATGGATGGAGATCTTATTAAAAATTACTCTGCAGAATTATAGTGGGGTTTCAAGAGGGAACAGAAATAACAATATATGATCCTTTTTTTCTTTAACTGGAAATCTTCTCTCTTTTCCAGGAAAAAGGTTTCTGGTTACTCTTGCAAGCCTCCTTATAGAAAGATCCAAGCTCTCTTGCTACACTGAATGTTCTTTCACAACACAAAGCACTGAATTGTTTCAAATACGAGGGATTGTAATGATGTAAAGTATAAAGATCCATGAAAATAAGGATATTCCTTATGTCTATATCTAGTAGGTGACAATAAATTATGGTGCATTAATATTATGTGATTCTAGTGCTAAAAATGCTAATGACATAGTTAGGGGTTGGTTTCAACTACTCAGAAGATTTTCCGGGAATCACTACGGGTAAAGAAAAGGGCTGTTGTTATTTATTGTGCTGGTTGGGTTTTTTGTTTGTTTGTTTGTTTTTTGTTTTTGTAAACTTGATGCAAATCTAGAGTCATTTGGGAAGAGAAAAAGGAACCTCAACTGAGAAAATGTACCCACCAGATTGGTTTGTACACAAGTCTGTAGTGCATTTTCTTGATTTATTATTGATATTAGAGGGTTCAGCTCACAATGGGTTGTGCCACCCCTGAGTAGTTGGTCCTGGATTCCATAAGAAAGGAGTCTGAACAAACCAATAAGCAGTGTTCTTCCACAGCTTCTGTATAGTTCCTTTCATATAGGTTCCTGCCTTCGGGTCCCTGTCCAGCTTGAGTTCCATCCCTGGTTTCCCTGAGTGATGGTATGTGGCCTGATAGTTGTAAGATGAAACAACCCTTTTCCTCCACAAGTCACTCTTATCATAGTTTTTTATCCCAACACTCAAAACCCTAACAATGTCAGAAATTGGTAGCTGGAGTGGGGGAGTGTTGTGTTTTATTAGGAGGATTGTGAAAGGATTTTGGAACCCTGGGCTAGAAAAGTCATTGAGGATGCAAAGCTTGGTGAGCTATTGCCTGAATGTTATCAGGGTCATTTCTGCAATATTTGAAATAATAATCACTAAAGAAGAACCTTTGCTTTGCTGGGAAAATTGATTCTGGTCACCTGGAGCTGAAGAATCAGCAAAAATTAAGAAGAGACAAACATCACTGTGTGTAAATCTTCTACAAAGTGCTTCCTCAGGGTCACTACACAGAATCTGTGGCCCAAGGGAACCAAAGTTGTTTCTTAAGATGGTAGCCCAACCTGGTATGATGTAAGAGTTCCCCAGTTGGTACTGGTAGAATTCCTGCAAAGAGGCCAGGAGAGGCCATTGGTGAAGGTACAGTCTTAGTTGCAGTAGAAAGATTAAAGGGGTCATGAAGAGAATAGGGGGCTTGGCATCATGTGGCACATCAGAGTCCCCAGTGAGAGCCAAGGAGAAACTACAGATGCACCAGTTGCAGCAGGAAGCACCCAGCATATTGGAGATGCCAGAATCATGGGATTACCACTGAGGACAGCAGCTGCTGTGGAGTGAAGGAGGCCTGAGCCTAGGAGTCAAACTGCACATGCTACAGAAAACAAAGCCTGAGAAGTGGTCCAAGCCCTTTGGAGATCAAGCCCTAGAAGGTCACGATTGAATCCCAGATGTCTGTCATTGAGGTTTTGAGCTTTGTAATTTTGATTTGGCTTTGATTTGATTGTTATTACTCCATGGTTATTCGGTCTTCAAATAAGGAAGTATCAACTTACTTTGATTTTACAAGAGACCAGATTTAAATAATTCTTGGAAATTTAAAGATACTTTGGAGTTTTAGAGAGACCTTGTTTTAAAAAGATGGGACTTTTAAAGTGTTTAAAAATTTAAAGATGTGAGACTCTTAAAATTGGTTGATGTTTGTATTGTGTTATGCGATCTGGGAATTAACACAAAAGGAAAGGCGATGGCTTAATAGATGATTTCTTTCTATGCCAAGTTGACAGGGCGTCATTTACCTTTCCTGCTGACACAGTATCCACCACGTTTTCCACTCTTCTGATGGGTACAATACAAAGATAAGAGCCTTAAATTTCTCCCACTCCGTAGATACTCAGCTTACTCAAGCTGAAATGGCTGTGTGGTAGAGAAGCTATATAATGGTAAGATGACCTTTTACTTCTAACAGATAAAATGACCCATGGTCACAATCATCAGCTTCTAACCTGCCTAGGCTCCACCTTCAGAGTGTTTATTGATCTGATACTCCTATCTAGGAACTCCTAATAATTTCAACGGGAAGCTTGATGCTTTCATTGTACACAGATTTGCTCAAATGACAGAGAAGGCTTGTCAGATAGTACATAAACATCTTGTAGCAGAGACGGCAGAGTCCCCTCGACCCTAGTTGGCCCATTGTAAAACCTGCAAAGATCACAGAGTCTGTCAAAACTTGATTAAAGGCTGTAAATCACAGGACAACAGAGGATGCTGCAGAGACTGATCAACAGTTGCAAACATGTGCACTGAGGTTTCAGGCACGCGACCTAAATGTGGGAAGGATCTGATAAAATAAGGCAAGCTGAGCTCTGGCAACCAGAAAGGCTTGCCCTATTTAAATATATTCAAATGCGATTTGCGTACACTAAACTGTATTCATTCAACAAAATATACAAGGGAGTCATTAATTTTCAACAAGTGCCGTGCTGCCTTCAGGAGGCTGTAGCAAATTACATGGGTATTCCACAAGAGCCCCAGTCATGTTGGACAGGCTGTTTGGCACTGACAGTTTTCTCAGTCAAGCCGGTATGCCAAATCAGCTCATTTCATTTCTTAACATGGTCTTCCAGAAGCTCCTTGAAGATAAGAATGTACATTTTACACTTAAGACACATACTTGGCACCATGCTATGTGTTGAATCCTCCTGTTTCCCGTTACTTTGAGCAGCTCCACCCTTGTCACTCACGCTGTGTTTGATATTCTACTGTAATATGATTAGATAATTGTGGTGAAGGCATCATTCCCTGAGCAGATGGGCTGAACATTTAGGGCAAGCCCTATAACACAGGAACTAAAGGCCCTAAGAGCCAGGCAGAAAGGGAATGGAGCCCCTCCTTTCATTCTCTGCCTGTTTCTTTGTATCTGTCTGTTTCTCTGTCTGTTTCTCTATCTCTCTTGCTCTGTGTGTGTATGTCTGTGCATGTGTGTGTGTGTGTGTGTGTGTGTATGTGTGTGTGTGTATGTGTATGTCCATGTAAGTTTGTTTGTGTGTTCACCAAAATCCAAGATTCATCAAAATACCTGGCCAAAGATGATTTAGTCCTGACTCTTATTTCAGGGGACTTCTGCAGGGAAAAACAAACAAACAAACAACAACAAACTCTTATAATAAGAAGCTGAATACATTTTTACTTTTAATTTTTGATTTGTGTCCTGCGTACACTCTGACTATTAGAGGCATATCAACCAATCAGAATGCAACTTTTCCTCCAAATTTAATGGCCTCCCAGCATATTAAAATATATGTATATATACACATGTCTAAATTAAATTATCTCCAATAATTACTGAATTTAAAAAAATATATCATCTATATATTCTTTTGGCAAAATGAGCCCACTAAGTCCTTAAATATGGACAGTGTGTAAAGGAGCATTTAATAGGACAAAGACATTGTGTCAAGTTCATTTTCTGTGTGGGGTATAGACAAGTATGACTCTTAATTTCTCTGTACCTCTGTTTTGACTTTTAATATGGAATCTAAGTAACTATTTCATTGACTTGTAAGGCTCAGCTGAAATAAAAGTTGTTCCAAGTCACAAGTCACCCAAAAGTTTAAAGGCATTGATAGTCAGCAGATTATTTGGGGGAAGAAACAGGTAAATTCCAGATTAAAAAAAAAATCCAGAGATGACCCTTCTCCCATGAAATAACAAGAGTGTTTCTGATGAAAAAAAATAATATAAGCTACTTTCACCCAAATAAACCCTACAAAATTTGTAATTTTTAAAGGGATATTTTTTTCAGAACAGGGTGAGTATAGATTTCTTGGATAAAGTCAAAAGATAAGGAAAAAAAAATGACTTTCCAAATCATCAAGCCTGGAGCTTTCCCAAAGGTCAAAGATCTAGGATTTAAAGTTAGCTTTTATCCCAGTAGATGAACTACTGAAGCCTTATAGAATTACCTTGAGTTTTTTCTAAGCTGTATTGATGTCATTGAGATCATAAGAAAACAAAATAAAATGAAACAAACAAGAACCAGAACCATTTCACATCAAAGGTATTCCCATTTTCTCTTTTCTCCCTGAGTAGTAAATGGTACCTGTAAGGTTTCATTTGTATCTTTAAGATGTAAGTGAATATTACTTTGAATAATGTAGCACCCAGAAAGGACTAGGGCACATTGAATCTTCCATAAAGAATTATAAAATGTTTGGTTAAATAGGTAAAGATGAATTTACAGCATTCTAAACACCAACCCCAGAGCATTTTCCCTCAAAGAGTGTATGGTAAACTAAACTATGACCAGGACTGAATTCAGAGATTTCTTTCTAGATCTTTCTGGAAAAAAACAAACAAAACCAAGGAACTCTCTTGAATATGACTAAGTTAAGAGTCTCAAAACAGGTGTGTGGTTTTAGGCCATTTGTTAGATTCCCATAATAGTAAGGATAATGTGTTTATATAAAGAAGCAAAAAATTCTGTATCAACAGATGTGAAGGATGTGAATGACAGGAGGAAATGGGTGATTGGTCAAGGACTGTAGATGCTTCAAGAAGAAGCAAGATGTACCAATATGTTAGATTAAAAACCCAAGAAAACTGACTTTGAACTATGACCTTCAGAACATGCAATGATGAACTACAGTGATTTGTCACTGAGCTTGTGTTAATTTAGACAATAGGAATAGGGAACTAGTATACACAGGGTTCACTGAATCTCTGTCTTTCAAGCAACTAAGTAAGTAAACAGTCAATTCATACTAACACCTAAAACATATTGGGTATTTCTTGTGTGTGTGGCATTAAAATAAGCACACAACTTTGCAATAATTATTTGATCTGGCCAATGCATTGGTACTGAGGTTAGCATCACCATTTCACTGGAAAGAAACCATGTGTTTAGTAAATACTATTCACCACTCCTGAGATCACAAGCAGAAGACTCCCCTGTTGTCATACTTTGTGTTCCTCTTACCCCAACTGCTCAGCTGCTAGCTCATAGCCTCCTTGAAGGATAAGAATGTGCTCGAATATCTTTGGCTCCATCTTACTTCCCATCAGAGTCCCTGAATTTGAATGAAAAGAAAACCAAACCTGAAGCCCACCTGAAGCCATAATGTTAGCCAATGAGAAAATAATTTTATATGCATACATTTAATTTACACCCATCTGTTCAAACTGTTGCTAATTATGTAGGGGAGGGTCCATTTGATTTCCCTTAAGAGTCAGTTGGATTCTGATTTCTTCTGTCTTACATCCATGACCGTAGGAATACCTCATCTTGGAAATTGAGTTCCCATTTCCCCCCATTATCTCTATTTGTTTAGTTTTCAATTTATTTTTAAGCGAGTTCTTCAGTCAAAGGAAGTGCATCTCTTAAGATCCACCATGTAGGAGCCAAGTGCTTCTGTTATTTCATTAGATGCTGATGGTGTTAGATTTAAAGTTGACACGGAAGCCTAATTAGACATTATGCCAATGCACATATTCTGCAAATTAAGACTCAACACATTACAGAGCCCAGTCTGGGAGAAGCTAAGAAGGAAGCTGTCAACGAGCAAAGGACCCTGTTAAGTGCCTTAAATACAGATTTTGAATTTAAAATGCAAACGTGCTGAAAACTTCCTTTCTAACTTGAAAAGAAAATTAAGTGGGTGGAGAGACAAGGATTTTATTTCATTAAAACAAAATAACCAAATATCCAAAACCTAATCTCCACGTTTTGCTCTATCTGCCTCAATATTAAATCACAGTAGTGTTGGGAGTGACCAGAGGGTCCTGGGAAGATGGCATTGTGGGTAAGAGTTCTTCATGGTCTCTCAGAGGTCCCATTTCAGTTCCCAGCACCCATGTGGAGCAGCTCAGGGTCACTCTAACTTCAGTTCTTGGAGATTCAATTCTCTCTTCTGGATTCTATGGCAGTCATACACAATGTGCACATAAACACATAGAAACTATGCACACACACACACACACACACACACACACACACACACACACTAAATATTTTCTAAAGAAATGACCAGAGGAACTGTTTTACAGCTAACAGAAAGGAACTTTCTGGCTCTTCGCTGAGTTGAATGAGTCAAATCATTCCTGTCAGTGTTCACAAGTTAACATGTATATTTAAAAATAGTGAGGGGTGGGATTTGATGGAGACAGGCAGAGCTACAGCAGCCTTCAGATCTGTGCAGCTGCTGAACAATTCTGGACCTGATGTCATCAAGTTGCTGTGTGTGGGGTATTACAGAAAGCCAGAAAGGTGGTAAAATCTGAATTGATGAATGGCAGAGTTGCCAAGGCAGGAACAGAGCTGGCTCTATCTGTTATGACAACTGAGGTTTAAGAGTACAGGCCACAGGAAGGAGTGTTATAAAACGTGGGCAGACTAGGAGCCCTGAGAGTCCTATCTTCACCCAATTCTTATCACTATCTATTATGTCCCCATGGGACAGTCATTAAAGAAGGGAGAGATTCCACTTTACCTTTTTTTTTTTCACTCACCTAGTAAATAGGTGGTGGGTCTTTACTCTGTTTATGTAAAAAACACAAATATAGGTTATATATATATATATATATATATATATATATATATATATATACACAAACACACACACATGCACAAATATCTAGTATCTTCTGAGTGGGTTTATGTTTGAGAAGGAGGAAGCAAAGATCTTGATTATCTAAGTAGGAGGGGCTAGAGTGGAAGACACAAAATGGTCTCCACTCAGACAGAAATAAATACTGTGATTGGGAAAGATTAGGGAAGGAATATCTAAAGAAATCTCATAAAGATGCTCTATTTGAGTTGGACCTTAAAATAAAAGTGGAATCATCGACTGTGAAAACCTGAAAGAGGGGTGAGATATAAACTTAAATAGTGCTTGGAAAATAATGATCAAATGCCAAGTCATCAAAAGCTCCATGGAGAGCAATTTAAAAAGATACCTTCATTTCATTTAGCTAAGAGAACATTAGGTAACCCCAGTCTTTTCTGAGATGCTTTGGTTGCAGCTCAGTCTGAGGCACTTTACATAGCATCTTAAATAGGCTAAAGTGGCAATATTGATGGCTTTCAGTTTTTAATTACTTTTGTATTAGTATACAAAAGAGACTGGGGGTCAGGGTTGATGAGCAGCAGCTAATCTTGAAAATAGAATATGCTGGGCTTAGAAAACCTTGTGATTGGGTCATCAAAACTGCTTAAAACTTGTAACCTCTCCAAAAAGACCTCTCTGAGCTGAAGCCAACATTCTGAGCTAATCACTGAGGTAATCGCCAACTAATTCATCTGTTCCCATTTGATTCCATTTCCAATACTGGTGCAATTATTCATGTAGATGGAGAAGTAAAAGTCACAGACACGTGCACAAGTATATTGCCCTCTGTACTTCAGGAAAAGAACATTTTGAAGGAGGAAAGAATTTGTGAACATAAAAACTAGAACAATATTTTACATGATAAAATATTAGATTGAATACATTGGAGAACCAAACCTATGAACAAGACAGATTCTGTAGTTGAAGATACAGAAGAACTCAAAGCTGAAAATTAATTTAATCAGATTAAAATTGAGTTATTAAATGTATAAATACCTAAAGAAGATTTAATATTTTGATCATGAGATCCAAAGATGAAGAGTTATTTGGATTTATCAGAAATAGCCATTTTGTGAGACTTGTCTTAGTTTAAAATTTTAAAACATAGGTTTTTCAACTTTAAAATGTCTTAAGTATATTTACATGTTTAATTTTCAAAAAAATGTATGGAAAAATGTTATTTTTAAAAATTTATCTTGTTTCTAAGGGCATATTCAAACAATTTAGCAAATAACATAATTGTAGGAAACTGATTAAATATTATTTAATAGATTTTGCTAACTGAAATAATTAAATGGTAATTGTTTAATGATGTCAAATTATTTTCTGCTGTATACAGTTATTAATTATATACAAAGAAGAGTTTAATAGTTTACTATTTTCTGGCTAGTACAATGATTGAATAAATTATTTAACAACATAATTAATTGTGTTTTATTCAATGATAAAATGGTAACTGATTGAAAAGTAATAGATGAATTTAATCTTCACACTCAGTGAGCAATATTACACAGGAGAAAGATCCATATCAAGTCAAAAAAACGAAATAAATTGCTTGTTTATAATTATGTCTTAGTAGATTCTGTTAAAATTAATGTGCTTTTTTGTTTTTATTTTCAAAAGTACATTGGAAAACAATGCTGTTCTTTTAGTGTATGTGGTCCATACCTCTAACCTTCTGTTAATGGAACATATTCTAGTCACATGTTTAAAAAAAAGAAACAAACCACTAACTCTATGTATATATACACAAGTAAATGGAAGGAGGGATAAAGGGAGGAAGAAGACGAAGAAGAAGAAGAAGAAGAAGAAGAAGAAGAAGAAGAAGAAGAAGAAGAAGAAGAAGAAG
>NC_034594.1:141498793-141567806 GCF_900095145.1 Mus pahari
GAGGAGGAGGAGGAGGAGGAGGAGGAGGAGGAGGGAGACTGGTGTTATATACACCATAATTCTAATTTCAGAATCTTAGTTCCTGGTGTGATGGTTTAGTCTTTTGGATAAGGTTTAGATGGGTTCATAAGGAAATTCTCTTTTCCCTAGTGAGACTGGGGACCAATGCCCACTTTCTTTGTCTACCATGTGATGGTTCAAAACGACCATATATCTTATTTAGTGTTACTATTGATATGATGAAACACCATGACCAAGAGTAACTTGAGAGGAAAATAATTTATTTGGCTTAAGCTTCCAAATCACTGCTCATCACTAAAGGAGGTCAGACCAGGAACTTGAGCAGGGCAGAAACTTAGAAGCAGGAATTGATACAGAGGCTATGGAGGGGTGTTGCTTACTGACTTGTTCCTCATGGCTTGCTCAACTAGCTTTCCTATAGATCCAAGGACCATCAGCCTGGGGATATCTCTACTACAATGGGCGGGACTCTTCACCATTGATCACAAATTTTAAAAATTTCCTACAGATTTGTCTATAGACTGATCTTCTGGAGGATTTCCTCAATTGAGGTTCCTTCATCCCAGATGACTATAGTGTGTATCCAGTTGAAGTTGACATTAAGCTAACCAATATATAATTTAAAATCTTGAGAGCATGACTTCCCTAGACAGTGATCTTAGGTTCTCTGACTTTCAGAACTATAAAAGCTGATTTAGTTTTGTCCTGCATATTACATTTTTATTTCATCAGTAGCATTCCAAACTAACAGAGATAGATGGACAGAGAGGTAACAATGTGGACAGATAGGTGCCTAAGTAGAAAAATGGCACAACACCCTCTCTGCCCATGCACACTATCACTATGTGTATTCATCTTGAGAGAACAGTTTAAAATGAGGAAGAACTTATTTTGGCTCATGATTTCAGTGCACAGCCTCTAGGTTCTCTGTCTGGGCCTCCAATGAGGCAGGACATTGAGGAATAAGGTGGTGATGGAAGAAAGCTGCTCTTCTTATAGCAGCCAGAAAGCAAAGACAAGTAGCATCTACACCATCCTGGGCTTTCTTTTCTTATGCCTTTATTCCATCTGGGTCCTCATACTGTGGGATGCACACTTTGACACAGGGCTCACCAGTTCTTAGTTAATTCTTGCTGGGAATATTTTAAGAGATACATCTATGGTGATTTTTAGTACACTCTTAGGTGTTTTCCAAGACAACCAAGTTGACCATCAATATTAAAGCTCATGTGGTTGCAGAATCATTCCAAAGTCATTTCACAATGTCACATAGGACTGATGGAGGGTTAGCTGTTGAAGTCTTGGTACCTAATTAAAAATTTTACCATTAAATTAAATGTTTCTTTGATAGAAATGTTCAACAGAAATGACCCTTCTTATCCAGCAAACGCATTTCCACCATTTTTATTCAGCATATGTATAGACTATTAACTTCTTATCTAGCTTATTAGGAGAGTGCTAGAGATTATAAAATATACCATGAAACAAAAATACATTTGGGGTCAAAGGTAGTGGAATATATCTGTGTTCTCAGGACTCCACAGCACAGGACAGAAGGGTCATGATTTCATGCATGACATTGGCTACAAAGTGAGGCTTTGTTTCACTGGAGAAAAGTATGTCAGTAAGTATTATTTTGAAATTTGAATTTTAATTCTAAAAGCTATCTTGAATATATATATATATATATACATACATATATATATACATATATACATATACATATATATATATGTATATATATATATATATATATATATATGGGGGGTATGTGGCTCTACCATTGGCACATAAATTTTAATAGCTGCATAATATTTATCTGGATGTTTGTAGCATTACTACTTAAGCAGTCTGTATATTGTATGTGTTAATGGTGCTTTCTGGCATCCATAACACAGACCTGTATTAGAGCTATTTTTAAAATAACTTAGAACAACAGATTAAGGACCTGAGGTACATCAACTCTTCACTAAATAATAGACTGAGATTATATCATAACAAATACAAGCTAGGACATCAATGTTGCATGTATTCTCAGCAGTCAATTAAACTAGCAATGAACTAGACTTGATGAACCGCTGCATTTAAGCCTCATAACAGGAGAGGCCGTTGGAAGTGGTGAACGTCTCCTGCTCATAAACACTCCTGCAGTTCGTCTGTGACCTTGGGAAGCCTCTCTCTCTTTACCCCATTCTGGAAAGTGGTAATAAATCATATCAAATCACAGACATGCCTGTGTGAACTTTTCCCCAGTCTGCAGCCATCCTGCATCATTTATATTGAAGAGAATAATTAGGGGGTACTTACATGTGTGAAACAGACAATGTCACTGGCGCCATTCTCAGTGGCTCATCACATGCCATTAGATAGGGATGGGTTTTTAAACTCACTACTTACTTCCTGGCACCACACTTTGAAATTAATGTCCCATGCTTAAATCCTTTTTTCCCCCCTCTAACACTGCATCTTGGAATTTCACTGGATTTCATTCATTACTCTCCACATTTGTTACTCCTCTCTTCCTTTATTATTTTCTGCCATGGCCCAAGCTCTGTGACCAGGATTGAAATACAAAATAAACTGTCTCCAGGGTAGTACATGTCTCCACATCCTTTAAAATGTCATTGGAAAAAGGACATAATATGGGGCTGAGGATATGACTCACTGTAAAACTGCTTGCTGTGTAAGTGTGAGTACTGGAGTTTGGATTCCCCAGCTCACACATAAATGTCAGACACGCATGGTGGCTAACCTTGGAAAGTGGATATCGGATCCTCTGAGTAAACTGACTGGCTAGACTAACTAAATCAATGAACACTTGGTTCATGTGAGAGACCCTACCTCAGTATATAAGGGGGGCAGACAATCTAGGAAGACATCAACTTTGGGCGGCCATACTATTTGTACACATATGCACAAGAACATGCATGCATCCACACACAAGGGAACACACATTGACATCATATGTGCACATACATGCCCTAAATAAATGAATGGATCAATAAGATGAACCATTGTTCCAGTTGCTCTTGTGTACTATGAGATGTAGGCTCCAGGGGTCTCTACACTTCTCTACACTTCCCCATCCTGCATGGCTCTCTAGGCTCCACGTTCATGCAGTGGCTAAGAGTTCAATGCCAGTCTGGCTTTCTTAGGGAGGTAAGGGCTGGAACGGCCCTGGTGAGGACCTATGCTAAGGAACTTGAACTTGACTTAGTAAAGTGCAAAGGGGTTAAACACAGCCTTGTTGTGATGAAGTCAGTGACTTAAGAGAGCTGACAAGACAGACCCCCCCCGCCCCACACCTTGCAAAGGAATTCCATTAAAACATGAAAGAGATGGAGGGGGTCCTGAAATAAGAAGGGCTGATGAAAATTGTAAACTGTAATTGTAAAGGTGTGGCAGAATAAAAGTCAGAAAAGAAGAAAAGGAGAAAAAACTGGAAAAAAAAATAGAGTTGGAGAGCAAGGGGAAAGGCATGCTGAGCTTTTTAAAGCCTTGCTCCCAGGGTGGGGAGAGGGAGTTCTTTATCTATGAATATGTCACTCTCCGAGGAACGTTTGGTGCTATATGTGTCCCTGTAAAACCCCCCAGCTTCCATTAAACAAAGTGCTCTTCTTAAATGCCTTCCTTGTAAGACCTGGCTGCCCTACCCCAAGCCATTAGTGGGAACAGAACGTTAATAAGGAGGGACTGTGGTATCTCTCGGAGAGTTTGACCTCCTCTAGCGGAAGCGGGGCACCCATTATAGTGTAATGATAAATCACAAGCTTTTCTCTTCCATTATTTTCCCAGAAGACTCTTCTCTGAATGCATAAACATACTGGAGGGAGAAGGGCGGGGGCTGGGAAAGAGCGCAACAGATGAAGAAAAAGGTGAAAAAGAGAGAGGGGACAGGCAGGCAGGCAGGCAGTGAATTCCAGACCGGGGTTTAAAATAATAAACGCTCAATCTGCATCGCCAGGTTTGCATGCAGTGAAATTTTAGCACAGCCTGGGAAGGAAAAAATCTCCATAAGAAAACGTTGGAACTGTAAGACTCAAGGGCTCACAAGTGCAAATGGCAGGAATGTTGTGTTGGGCTTAGGATTGTGAGTGACATTGTAGGTAGCTCTAAGATAGAGCCGACTGGTAAATTCTAGCAATGAGCTAGGAGAATCGAGGCCATTAACAAACCCATTGCCCAGATTATTATTTACTTCTCGAAGCACTTAGCTGCAGCTCTAAAGCCCTCACATTTAACTAAGGTAGGTCTTGGGTGAGGTGTGTTAGCTGAATTAGATTCTCCTGATACCCAGGTCAAACACTAACATTAAATAGGTGACACGGTTTGGGTGGCCGTTCTCTGACGTCATCCTGGTACTTCCATAGCTATTGTTGGAAACGTGCTCTAAAGGCAACCACGGCTCGTGCCTCTAGAACCTGAGCTGCATCAACCGAACCATATAAAGCATTTTGTAGAGCCCTGGGATGTAGGTTTCAAATTCAAAGAAAATAGGGGCCATGGGAAAACATGTAAGCAAATATGGAGGATCCACATCAGTCAAACATTACAAGGTGGTTGCTGGTTCTGTTGTTGTTGCTGCTGTTGTTCAATCTATGGCTCAAGTGAGGGCGTCACACACACTAGATAAACATTATTCTGCTGGCACGTGTGCAGCCCTGGGATTACATGCATGAAGAGTTTATATGGCCCAAGGGCTCCCCGTGAGTGTGTGTTTAGCTTCACCTCCTCCACTCTGCTCAAGACACCTTCAGCTACTCTGCCTCCAATAACCAAGAGGCTTGTTGAAACCAAATGAAATCTCTCCATCTTTAAACTCTGTTTCCTAGAAATGATCTTTGGCATGGGTCTCCAGATTTTTGTTGTTTTGGTTTTGTTTTTTGTTTTGTTTTGTTTTTTCCTCCTTCCCTGGCTATCCCTGGTATAAATCCTATGCTCTGCAGCTGTTCGAGTAAACATGACTAAATTCCCTCTAGCACCAGAGCAGGACTGCTCAGTCTGCTGAGGCAGGGGGACATTTGAAGAGAAAAAGATTACAAGTGAGACTTTAGTGACACTGAGATGAAGGGCAGCCCAGAGGTTCTTGGATTTGTGTATTGAGCCTTCTAGTGTAGATTGGAGCAGGAAGTAGTCCCTAAGTTACCACCATTGGTCCCTTCCACTACTTTATTTGGACATCCCAGTCCATATAGTAGTCTGGAGGTTGACTTGACCACTGATTGCAGGATCTAGGCTGAACCAGCAAGTATATCCCACAATTTCCCCTTCATGTCCCATGTAAAGTGACATATTTAGCGTCAAAATTGTGACCTCTTCTGTCTGTCCAATCACAAAGATTTTTTTAAGGTGTTAAGTTTTATTTTACTATTTTATTATGTATATGTGTATATGTGTGTGTGTGTGTGTGTGTGTGTGTGTGTGTGTGTGTGTGTGAGAGAGAGAGAGAGAGAGAGAGAGAGAGAGAGAGAGAGAGAGAGACTATGGAAGCTAGAAGGGGTGTGGGACCCTTGGAGCAGGAGTTACAGGCATCTTGTGTGGGTGCCAGCATCCAAATTCGAGTTCTCAGCAGTGAGTGCTCTTACCGCCAGGATGCATATTAAAACAGGCTTGAAGGCTGGTGCCCCTTCTGCATATGAGGAAACATTGGCTATGAGATATGTGACAGTTCTCAGGGCTGTGATTCAGTCAGGCTTAATGCAGGCCATAGAAGGCTTGGTACACCAAATAATGGGAGGCAAAACACCCTGACATCAACAGTAGAACTCTGTAACAAACTCTCTTAAAGATAAGCCTATTTTTAGAAATTGTAATCAACAAAGCACGATACTAAATTTAAGCCTAGTTAGGGGGAGAATTTGTGTTACATATGACCTAGATTCTTTAGGAGTTTACTGGGCAGCTTGGATCTATGGCTTCAATGTGGCTTTTGGTCAAGACTTCATTAAGGTGGGGTATGATTTGACAACAGTAAGTCCATTTCTAGTATCTTTAAGTTCAAGCCAAAAAACAAAAAAAAAAAAAACAAAAAACAAACAAACAAAACCTGACAAAAAGAGAATCTAACCCCAAATTGCCAGACTCTTTATTCTTTTCTCTGCTGAGCATCTGTTTAACTTTGAAATTTCCCGTTACATTAGATGTAGCTTTTTTTCCACTACCTCAACCCTGTACAGTTTCACTTGAAACTTGTTTTCCATGTCCTGTCTCCTACTTGCTGTACTTCATGATTGCTTTTTGGTTGGGTTCCATAGCTCTTTTTTTTTTTTTTTTTTTTTTATGACAGGTACAGATTTCCAGCTTTGTTTTAGGAAGAGTTGCAGTGAGTATCACTCGCAGACTGAAGGACTAGATTATCCCAGGCTAGAGCCCAGGAATGCTTCCTCCCAGGCTACTGATTTATGCTTTTGATTTTTCAAATATTCTTTTACAGCGCTCTCCATCAATAGCTACTTCATATGGACTGAGTACCCATTGCTTTCTAATAACCTACACTGCTTTCCTTTAGCCTTGTTGCTAACATCTATTTTTCTGACCATACGTCAGTTCAGTAAGTCAGTCATTTCTGAGCTATCATGATTTTCATTCCTTTCCTGATTTATTAGCAGACCGTTCTCTCTCTAGTATGCCTTTCTTCCTTAATATATTTGTGAAAGACTCTTTGACCCCAGCTGTCCCAAATGGTTTACTGAGCTTGCTGGCCAAGGCTTTTGCATTTGGGTGCAGTTTTATGAATCTCAAGATGGGCTTTGCTTTTTAAAAGCTGCCCTTTCTGTCCATTTAAATAAAATGGCTCCAGCTGTGTTTACGCTACAAAACCATTTGTAATCATCTTCTCTCCTTTGGGCTCCCAACATATTTTATTCACAGACCTCTAGATTGCATCCACAGTGGTTCATGGTTTGTAGTACAACAGCACTGAGTTTTAAGGCTCATCATTCAATCCTCCATCTTCTGGGGCCACTTCTGAAATCTAAACCCTGACGTGAAAACCTTGGCCTCTCAAACGCAGTGTCTGTTGTCATCCCTCTGCCCAGACACCCAGACACTCCCCTAACATGTTCCTAGAGTCTTTTTGTTTTGTTTTGTTTTTTTGAGACAGGGTTTCTCTGTTTAGCCCTGGCTGTCCTGGAACTCGCTCTATAGACCAGGCTGGCCTCGAACTCAGAAATCCGCCTGTCTCTGCCTCCCGAGTGCTGGGATTAAAGGGGTGCGCCACCACACCCAGCTTTCCTACAGTCTTAAAATGCCCACTCAGTAGCCTAGTTTACTCAAGAGGTATGATATCATCTGAGTCCCTCTGGCTAATTATGGAGTAATAAATTTTGCTTTTATAAGCAAATGAGAGAAGAATAGATAGATAGATAGATAGATAGATAGATAGATAGATAGATAGATAGAGTCATAGAGATAGAGAGGGGTGTGTGTGTGTGTGTGTGTGTGTGTGTGTGTGTGTGTGTGTGTACATATTTTGGAGGTTAACCTAGTGAAAAGGCTCAGTGGGTTAAACTGCTTGACATTGGTTCAATCCCTGAAAATTGTTCCCTGACATCCACCAATACAATATGACATATATGTGTTAGCTCACACACATGGTCACCCGTGCACACATAGAACAAAAATGTAATGGAAGATTAGGAAGTATATATTTTTCAATATGGCAGTGGCACAGATGAACAAAACATACTCTATGGATTGATGACTCCTTACTCTGTCTTCTCTACACTCCTTTGCTCTTCCACTTTCCTTCTCTTCCCTGGTGCTACTAGCTGTTCCTTCAAGTTCACTAGCAGATCTAAGATCCCATTGAATGGCTCCTCCCACCTCCAAGGTAATTCCAAACAAGTGTGATTCTGACTGACACTAGTGTATTTGGGTTGAATTTTCCTTTGTAACAAATAATTACCAGGTCTAGAAATTCCCCAACTGAGATAGAGCACCATCCCCCACCATTTCCGGCAGGACTACACTGTGGCTACCATATAGTGTGATGCATTGGGCAGGCTTCCTTATTTGATCAGGGAAGATGGGCACTGTAAGATTAAAGGAGCCAATGATGCAACAGCTCTGAGCTCAGGTAGTTCTAACTAGGGCAAATACTCGATTATAAGCTGTTTAAGATAAACTTAATAATCAAACCCGAGAAAACAAACATCGACACCAAATTCTGAGAGGTAAGATAAAAGATTTTATCCTGTGTGATGGCTTATCCCTACTGTCAACTTGATGGAATTTAGAATTACTATGGAAACACATAAGGTGTGTGCCAATGACATGGTACCCGGTTTATCCGATCAGGGAGAACTATTCTAAGTATGGTGTATCACTCTATGAATTAGTGTCTCCGCCTGAGGAAAAACAAACTGAATACCAGCTTTCATCTCTCTCCACTTGGCAAAATGTGGGGGCATTCAGCCAGATGCCTCCTGCTTATGCCACCACACCTGCCTGGCCTTGTGGATTGTATATTCTTGTACTATAAACCAAAATAAATGTTGTCTTTCCTAAGTTGCATTTTATAGGCATTTTGTCACAGAAATGAGAAAAGTCACAATATTTTCTGGAAATGGGGACAAAAATTGCAAATCAAGGTGAAGAAGACAAGGGGTGTAAGAGAGATGTGAATATGTTTGCTTTAGGACAGCGTGGGAAATCATACACATAGTACTAAATTAATCATAAATCTTCTGAAATTACGGTGTCATGACTCATGATTAGAAGAAGGAATTATTTATGATGGATTATTTAAGGTGGTTTAGAGATTACAATGTTTAGATGAGCTGTAGAGAAATCTAGATATAAGCATTGCACTCTGATACCAGTTTGGTTGGGAGTTCACCATTAAAATTACTCAGAGTAGAGCAAGAGAAATATTCTTTCCCAGGAAATAGCTCCCAGTTGGCTAGCCAGTACCAAGTGGTCATCTCTTAACTATAAATAAGCAATATTATATCTAGTGTGTGTGTGTGTGTGTGTGTGTGTGTGTGTGTGTGTGTGTGTGTGTGTGTAAATGGTTAAAGAAAAAAGCCATAAGTTTAAGAGACATGAGAGGCATATATGAGACATTGGAAGGAGGAAAAGGAAGAGGGAAAGTGACATAATTATAATTTCCTTTCAAAAATAATTTTAAATGTACTCCTTTTCTTTAAGGTGTTCCTGAAATATATACTGACCTTCTTTGTCAGTGCTGTTCTTTCTAGTACAGGAACAGAGCATGTGGTGCCTGGTAGTAGATTTTAGGGACAGATTTAGCCCTGTCATAGTTATTTATAACATCAGAAAATGTTTGATTTTTCCATGCTCCAAGACAGTGAAATAGCATAACTCTTTTATGTGATGATTTTGCAAGGTGGCCTATAACCAGAGTTCCTTGCTTCATTTTATACCTCAAGAAAATAATCACTGAACTTCACATCTCCTGAGTGACCCAGTATTCTCTGTAGCATTCAATAACCACTCTCCCCTTCATCAATGGACCTTAGCATCCTTAATTAAAGGACCGTAGTTAATAGATAAAAAATAACTGATTATAGTTTGACTCCATCTTAAATACATTAAATAAAATTTCCATTACAACTAAGTCACTTTCCTATGTACTGGAGTGCACTGGGATGTCAGATGCCTAAATTTAAGAGTCAGTAATGTTGACAATACCGAAGTAAATGGTGTCCCTCTGTGTGATATCACATTGTAGATTGTCTTCTGATGGTAGAGGGAAGGAGGCCCTAAGGAAAAAAAAAAACGTATAAAGCCTGAATGAGTTCTGTGGATTTGTGTGCTTACATTCATTTGCCAGCTTTGAGAGATGAACACAGTCATAGAAGATGTTGATGCAAGGAGGGACTGGATTGAAGGTGTATGAAGGTTCTTTGGGCAATTTGTCATCTTTTATGTAGATTTTAAATCATCCAATCGTGAAAGCTTTGTTAAAACCAGTCAATACACAGCAGAGAAGAATGTGACCACTCCCTTTTGGTCCTTGCTCCGCCTCCCGGGCAGTGCTTCTACTTTGTCTGAGGAACAACTAGTCTCCTTTTGCAAGGTAGAAATTGACAGTCAAAATCTTAGTCATTTCTGTAGCAAACATTGACATTTTTCAAAAGATCAAAATAAAACAAATAGCTGGACAACTAAACTTTAGCCTCCTTTAAAAGTTCTCTAAAGAGACGGAATATTTTGATGATAGGAGTCAGAATATATATATATATATATATATATATATATATATATATATATATATATATGTGTGTGTGTGTGTATGTATATGTATATGTATATGTATATGTGAGAGGGTGTGTACCTATGTGGGGGGAAGTCAGAGGTTGACACTGAAAGTCTTCTCTAGTTGTTATAGCCTTAATTATTTTGAGGCAGGGTCTCTCACTGTACCAGGAGCTCAATAGTTAGTCTACATTGGTTAGGACGCCCCAAATATCAGCCTGTTTCTTCCTCCTCAGCTCCGGGATTACATTCAGGTACCGTAATACTTGGCTCTTTTACGTGGGTTCTGAGGATCAGACCTGGGTTCTCAAACTTACAGTTTATCAACTGAACTCTCTCTCCATACAGGGACGTCAGTCCGTATGTGAACAGAGTAAGGACTCCTGAGAAAGGTTTGTCTGTGTCTCTTTGGTACTTGACACTGAATTATCTGTGCTTTGTTCATGGAGGGCTGCAGATATTATCTGGCCATTCATTTATGCACACAGTTCTCTTGAAAGCTGATAGAGCCCTTGGTAATATCAAGCATCAGTAGGTTTCTAGTGTGACCCCCATCCTGAAGACCTGGCATTAGAGGTGTCCCAAAACATGTTCTTGAATGAGTAAATCAGGTTGAACAGTGAGCTGGGAGTAGAAGTCAAGACCAAAGAGATATGCAACCCTGGTCTGCCAGACATACCATTCCAAGCCTGGTTGTAATTGCAGAATGAGCAATGGTTACTGCTCAGGGTTATAACTCACTGTTGGATGTGGTTCTGCACTTGGGGCTGGATTGGCTTTGACCATGAACTTCCCATGAGGCACATCCTGTCCTGAGGGAATAATCATACTCTGAGATCAGAATGGAGTCATTTCTCTTGAGCTTGGTTCTTGTCTTGAACTGGAGAAGGTCAATTGACTGTTGAGAGTTTGATTCGGCTCGAGCAGTACAGCCTTATGTACATATGAATGTAATGAAGGGTAGTGACAGATTTCATAAATCCAGGAGGAAATTTCTTTGTAACTCAGAACTGTCAAAGAACTGTGCAGCTTGTCTCCTGACATCTTAACAGTTGGAAAACTGGTAGAAAAAAAATAATTCTGCAGTGATTTATAATCTCTCCTGCCATGGTCATATTTTGCTGAATCACTGTTCATTGAAGATACCCTTGTTTTATATGGCCAACAAGAAGTCCTGACTCCCTGTGCAAGGAAGAAATAAGGTAGAACTGAGAACAGGAGGCTGGAATGGAAGCCAGCTTACTAAGTGAAAGAATCACGTGGACCTTGTATCCTTATCCATACTTTTCCCTTAGATCTTTGCAGGTTGCATTGTTAGTACCTTGTGTTTAATGATGAGAACAACTATTTCCAAGTTGCGTGACACATTGAGGGTGCTCTTTTCCATTTATTCATCTAACCCTTAGTGAAGCACATCTACTACATGGAAAGATTTTGAATATGTATAATCTCTTTTGCTAATAAATAAATTTCAGAAATGCATTCCTTTGGCTTAAAGCCAAACCCTCCATTTTTGGTGATTTTTTTTTCCCGCTCCCATATGGGGATTCTTATGTCATAGAAAAGAGATGACACCCTCTTGTCTCCAAATATGGAATATAATGGCACTTGGTGATTTCCTTGAAGATAAGCGACAACGAGACTAGGAGAGAGTGTCTTCATTCATCAGCGCCAGCTCTTTCCCTAAAGGACGGTCAAGAGTTTCTGACTCACTTTGCCTTGCTACAAGGGTATATCTCTGCATAAGGAGGGCAAGGATCTTTAACTCTTAAACACTAAGTGCGAAGAAATACACTCATGTGAAAAACAGAAATTAAATAGCTTTGGGTGAGGTCATGTCATAAAGGCTACAACATCTAGTAAGAAACATTGTTTGGATATGTGCTTCTATAGAACAGAGGTAATAGAATAAAATAGATTGTAGATATGATTAATATATTATTTATTAAATTATAATATATCTATTATAATAGGAATCTATAATTATAATATGAATAACAACATGAATAAAAATAGAATAAATAAGAGAGGCAGGAGAGGGCCTCTACAGCACTTGAGCATTGGAAGAAAATTTGGATTGAGTTGGGGTGGCCAGGAAAAGGACTGACATAGGAAAGGGGGCAGAAAAGGACTGACATAGGAAAGGGGGCAGGGAATACAAAACCAAAGGAGGCCCAGCACCCAGGAGCCTCCCAGGCCCTCAGTGTGTAATTAGTCAGCTTTTGAGTAGTATGCAGTCAGTTCATCTCCACTGGTTTGTAATGAGGTTGGGAGGCTCACAAAGCCTCCATCGAGCCAGGATCCTTTTCGAATGAACTCTTCGGCTAAGAGAGCTGGCAAATAGCCTCTGTAGAGGGGATGTGTTGGAAAGCACTTGCTGTCCCCACTGCGAGGCTTACACTGGGCAATAGAATGAGGCCAGGGCTTCATTAGGCTGATAAAAACAGACAGGCCAACTTTTCATTAGGGGGATGCACGAATCCACTCTCCCTGGCTTTCTTCCTTTACATTATAAAAACATTATCAGGCCCGAGCTTGTGGGACTCATTGCACACAAACACCAGGCCTAGAGATGGGAAAGTATAGTGTGGACGAGAAGCAGAGCCATCCGTCTTTGGTGGGATGTAGACTTCTGTGAGCTTCTCACAACAAAAAGAGCTTCTTGCTCTCTGGAGAGTGAGGCTCGCAGACAATCAGCTTTCATCTTTTCCATTACTGTGAAAGAAGAAGTCGAACTTTTGGATTTTCTCAGAAAGAGAGCATTTGTTCAAAGGGGTATAGTTCAGGATTATAGTGCATCGTATTTCATTGTGAAATCAAATCTAATATTCATAAAACTCTACTACAGACTTAAATTCTGAAGGTTAGGGTATTTTTATGAGGCAGGCACTGATGTGGATTGGATAAATCTTATCTGATTTCAGTTCTACTTTACGTTTTAAACTTATCTCTGTCCATCCCACTTCAGGGTGCCAGGGTCATGTGTCACTAGCCTGCCACTTCCTATGTAACCAAGGATAACCCTAGGCTACTTATCCTCCTGTCTCTTCCTCCCAAAGGCTGGAAGTACAAATGTGACACATCACACCACACCCAGGTCGGACCTCAAGTCACCACAACCAGCTCTCGACTACCAATCCTTTTGTTTTCCATTCTATACTCTCAACTTTCTACCACCCACGAACAGAGACACTAACACAAGGCACTGTGTTTCTGTCTGAGAACTAAGATTTCTAAGTATTTTCTCCAACACTCCTCTATATTTAATGAAACGAGATATTTCATGCTAGATTTTGTCAGTTGCCTCTACTTTACAACATGTGCAGTTATGGCCTCTGATTTTACCTTTAGACTGAAAACAGCATGAATCATGATAATAGTAACAACAATCAGATTTTTTTTTCACTCTGCTGGTCCTAATTTTTGCAAGGGTGAATTTCTTTTAAATATTACATACTTAAATCCGCTGAAATAGATAGAAATCTAAGGCTGTGAGTCTTATAACCTCTGCTTTGGCAAATAATTTTTAAGCAAATTAAGTAATGTCTGCTCGTAAAAACATTTTTATTTGCTGTTTTAAAATTAGATCCCAGGAGATGCCTGATAGTCATAAAAATCTCAAATATTAGTTATTGTTTTGTTCCTGTTGCTTTGTGAAGATAGTGCAGGCTGGGCATAGGTAAACTGAAACTACACACACTGTCTCCCACCTCTCTGCAAACAGAAGCTATTCTGGACCTGGGTTTCCCAATGTCTTCACCCACTCACTGTGTGCTCTGGGCCAATCACTTAGTATTAATGGGATCTTCCCCAAATGGGAAGCCTTTGCCTTTATTTAGTAAGGGAAGAGGCAGAGGCATCAGATTTTCATTTCCTTTGTTAGGAAGAACACGTTTTCATTTTTTAAAACTTACTGTATGCATGCATATACCTGTGATTTTATTGGCTGCATGTGTTCATTTTCATTCATATGCACATGTGCATTTTGTGTGGAGGCCAGAGGATAACCTTGGGTGTTATTTCTTAAGAGCCATTCCACTTTATTTTTGGAATTAGGGTTTATCTGTGACCTGAAGCTCACTAGGTTGGCTCTTCTGACTGACTCGCATGCCTCAAAAAACTGACCTGTCTATACTTCTCCAATGCTGGGATTATACGTTGTGTCCCACCATGCCTGGCTTTCTTATGAAGATTCTGGGGGCTGGCATTCAGGTCATATTTTTGCAGCTTAGCCATCCTCCTGGTCCTATGTTTTCTTTTCTCTTTGATTTTTTTCTTTTTTATTCACTTTTGCTTTTGTATTTTTAAATACACTTTTATTTACTATGTATGTGTGCATGCATGCTTATGCACATGCCACAGTTCTCATGCCATGGCACACATGTGGTAGTCCAAAGAAAATATGTGAGTTGGTTCTTTGCTTTTATAATATGAGTCTTAGGGATTGAGTTAAGGTCATCACACTTGACAGTAAGTGACTTTACTCAGAGAATCATTATTGCATTTCTCCTGGCACTGTTCTTATTGAGAGGGGTAAGCTGTAGAGTTTCATGTAGCCCAGGCTAGCCTTACAAAGCGATATAACCAAGAGCGATCTTGCTCTCCTGATTCTTCTGCTTCCATCTCCCAAATTCTGGGCTTACTGGAATAGACAACTTGACCCAACAACATTTGTAAAAATCTGAGCTATATGAACACATAACTGTCTCTTATTCTTGGCGGTCAAGATGATGATGGTGTCCGTGATGCTAGTGTTGAGGTGGGGCTGTCTGCCCCTTGCCTCTCTTCCCTTTGTGGGAGGAAAATTTGACTTCCATATAGCAGAGACAGGGGATCTAAGGGTGACACAGACTCTACAGGCAAAAAAATGTCAGGCAAAGTCACATGGCATACCCCAAAGTAGTTCTCAGTGTCATCTCAGGACATTTTTCTAACACTGACACCAGTGGGGCCCAACACTGGAAAACATGAGTTATAGAGTTCTCCAAACTGACAGAAGGGAAACAGACTTTATGTTTTTCTCTAGGAATGTCTGAGTTTACCAGACAAAGGTCTGACTGCTTCTGAGAGGAGCATTTGGGACACTGCCAGGTGTGCTCAGATAATGGCATATTTGATGAAAGGAAGAGACTATCTGTCATTCTTAGCTTATGTAAGTGTCTGTGCCAGTCGACTGGTTCATGTTATGAGTCTTTCCCTGAGATGGGGTGGCTGATGTTCATACCCACTGAAGGGGGTGACACCTTGATCCTTTTCCTTAATTTTCTCATAGCTGTGACTGTCATAAAATCAGCACTAAAGACACAGAGTTGACTGTAGACATAAACAGGGGGCCAAGTCAGTGGGAGGCTACAACTGTACATTTTGCATGGAGACACATTACTTTTCCTTTTCAATCAAGAGTTAATCTTTTTTCCCTTTCGTGTAACTGGCACTAAGTGGCCTGGGTTATTTTGTTCCTTTAAGTGATAAATCTAATCGGGTCTCAGTCCTGAAAGCTACCCTCTGACTTGGCCCTTTTCCCAAGAGAGATGGAACACGGTATGGAGGTCAAGCATAGGGTGATGAATTGAGGAATTGCAGATCATACCTTCAGCTCTGATACTCTAATTGCTTTTAGCATCACTGAGAAGAGAGAGAATGCCAGCAATGGTCAAGCACTCAGAAAAATCAAGTAAGTATTGAGAGTGTGAGCAATAGGCAACAGCAAACTCTAGTCTAGTGTTTCCTGAGTCAGATCATGTAACTCCAGGTTCCTTAGATGTCCACCATGGCATAAAGAAAAGTCTTATGCTTGTCTAGATGACAAGGCTCCCATGTAATTTTGGTGCTAGCATGGTGTATGAATGACCCAGTTTCCTTGTCTAGAAGAAGGCACTTATGTAAATGGTTTATCTCACAGACAGCTTTAGACTCTAACAATGTGTAGGAAAACCATCAGAAGCACGGCAGACTTGGCTGAGAAGAGGCTGAGGGCTTGCTCACAACATTGGGATAATGTGAACACTGGCCAGGGCAGGACTGTAGGCATTTTATCCAAGGATCTCATGAAGAGTCATACTGATACTCCAACACACTTCTAGCCAGATGTTCCGTCCTCTAGTAACATAATTACTCCTGTGAAGAGTCAGGAAGAAAAGGAAGACAAAAACCACAAGGGATTACTGAATGCCCAATTCAGTATAAAACCAAAGGAGATCATTCATTCATATGAGTTGAATGTGTTTAGTGTTCCCTATCATCAGAAAGCCACATCCTGATTCTCATGATGTAAAGAGCTTCTTTGAGCATCAAGAGAATGGAGATGTGAAATGAAGAAAAGCAACCCACTAAATAATAGAATACAGGAGAGGCTCAGAAGGATGGTGCTTTCTTGGGACGTCCTGGGTTGATTTCCAGTTTGTTGGTGGGACCAAGAGAGATTGGAAGGTGAATGATGAGGGAGGACCTAGAGACAGTGGCTTGAGCTTGTGTAAGGTAAAGGAAGGGAAGGACAAAAGGCAAGATTAAACAAGAGTTCTAACAGAATGTGGGGCCCAACAATGGACGAAGGTGGTAGGATGAGGGGTTGAGTAGCTCACTCAAGTTCAGGAGACAGCAAGGTGATGGATGGTATTAAGAAATGATGCCTCATGGTTGGGATTAAAGATTTTATAATAAAAGAAGACTTTATGCTGTGTCTATCTAACATCCTGAAAACTGAAAGCAGGTATTTCCTTTGCTTATTTGTGAACAATCAACTATAACTCTGCGAAAAATATTTTAAAATCTCATCTTTTGCAAAATCTAAAAGGACAAAATTTTGTGGGATGTCTCGTGTGTGTGTGTGTGTGTGTGTGTGTGTGTGTGTGTGTGCGTGCGTGCGTGTGTGTGTGTGTGTTTGCTCATATATGTGCAGGTGCACATGTATGTATGTATGTATGTATGTATGTATGTATGTATGTATGCATGCATGCATATGTCCATGCAGACTCGAGAGGACAACATAAGTTGTGGCTCTTCAGATGTTGTCCGTCTCTTTTTATCTTGCCTGTAAGGGAAAAGAAGATTAGTGAACTCTGAGAACTTGCTTATCTCTCCCCCCTGCAGGACAATTCCAAGTAAAAGGGTGTCCATTGTTCATCTGCACAACTCAGAGCTGTAGGCAAATAAAAGGTGCAGAGGAAGCCTGGCCCTTAATAGGCATTCTTCCAACAATGGCTAGTTTTTCTTTAAAATAAAGCACTGAACTGCTATTTAACTGTGCTCTTTCCTTGTCTTCTATGGATAAGCCCAGACTTGTCAAAAGCCTTTTGAAATCTCCATGCCTGGTGCCTGTGGCAATGACAAGATTCTTTTGAGAATTCTTATCCTTAAGGAGAAGAATGTCCTCTTGAGTACTCAGTCTCCTTTTAAGGAGCAACAGCTACTGTTATCTCATCACCATTAATATTGTTAGCTTGGTCATCATCAATGAGAGCTTTGATAAATAGCCCATCCTTAAATAAAGATCCAGCATGTCAGAGTATAGGCATAACCCTGTACATAAAAGGGTTTGTAAATCTCACCAGGCTTTGGTTATGCCGTCATTGGCCTTTTAAACAGGATGAAGAAAGGACCCAAATGTTTCTAGAAGGAGACATTTAAAGAGAACCCTGCACTGCACAAACTTTTCATTCTCCTGGATATGAAAAGGCCCTGGCAGTCTTGCAGGTGAATATCTCTTAGTTGATACAGATTATGCCCCAGAACGATCCTACTATGAATCTGAAAAGCAATGGGTTTTTTTTGTTTGTTTGTTTGTTTGTTTTTCCTAAAAATAGAACTTAGCTACAGTTAGAGACTATAGATGTGGCCTGCAGTAGAATGTATTAGGCAAAACCCGTCAATTAGAACCAGAGTCAGGATCACAACTGCTAACCATCAGAAGACTATTCCCAAGTCTGGTGTAGACTGTGGACTTGGGTAGTACACCAGATTATGAGGGAGCCTTCCCCTAGAAACGGGATGCTCCAGCTCTGTGCATCTGCAGCATTCATATCCATTTCCATTTGCATTTTTCAAAGCACACTGGAGTACCCTCCTGTTACACCAGGGAAAAAGAGCATTGAACTTGATGGCAGTGCCTCCTGTGAGCAACAAGTACCAGCTGCTGCCAGGGCAACCCTACAGGCTTCATTGTTGCCACCGAGGGCACTGTTCCCAAGCTGTCTGGCTTCATCCCAGCCTCAGCACAGATCAGCTTGAGGAACCCGAGCTGACTGTCTAAAAGGGACAGATTGAGAGGTCTGGTCTAGTGCAGACGGCAGCTTTGCCAGAGGGACCCGGTTGAGGCGTGGGAGAAGGGCCAGTAGGGAGTTGCTGAGAACCATAGACTGTCAGTCAGGCATCTTATAGTCCAACTGTGAGCAGTACCAGAGAGCTCCTGAGTCCCTTCACTGAATAAGGTAATAAATATGCCACTGCACCATGAAATGGCCTCTGGGTGGCTATAGAATGCTTAATTATTGATTAATCTTCAGTAATGAATGAATTTGAACACCAGTGCTGCTAAGATGGCATATGATAGCTGGTGCTCTACGAGTATAGAGAGAAGGCACATAGCTCTGCTCCCAAGACAACAGACCCTGCTTTTGGCTCCTATTTCCTAAGGGTGGGTTAGCCAAAACCTTTGAAGCAGAATGCTCCCATGGGGTTGACAGTGACTGTGGGTGCCACTATAGTTCCAAGATTAGAAAACAAAATAAAGCAGGTGATAAAATGATAACAGGAGACAGAAGGCAGGCTATCAGGAAAACCATGAAGAATGACAGGGGAAAGAGCTGTTTGCTTCAACATTTATTGACCTTCTATTTACCAGGAATTGAGTTTTCAATGTTGAGTAAGAAATTGTCATGTCTTTCAGTTGTTCAGTTAGTAGGATAAGGAGAAAATTTCAATTTGATGTCCAACACAATTATACTCAACTGTGGCTACAAAATTCTGAAAAAAATAAGATAAGAACCAGAGAGCACTAAATGACAATCTCCATGTTCAAAGTGGCCTTGAGATGGAAAGAAATGTAAATAAAAATAAAGATTTTCCTTAAATTGGAAGACGGGGTTGAGTCCTAACATAATCACATCTTTTCTTCAGAGGAAGCCAGTGTGGGATTACATCAAAGGCATCCCTGCAGGCACCCCCTCCTTATCACTGATTGGCTGCTGGACTTCATGAAGCTCTTCAACTTCCTTGTCTTTTAGTTTTCTCATCTGTTTAATGAAGATTCTGGTGCCCTCCTAGAAGGCAGGTTAACAATGGTAGCGATGTTTGTTTACAGTGCAGAGATCCTGATGAGCAGAAGTCACTTATACACAGTCTAAATGCCATTTATTAATTTAGTAATCACAGTAACTCTTCTCTTTGGCATAGTCAGTAGTAATCCTTTTATTACATGACAACCATGTTCAACAACTTTCTATATCCATTCATAATCAAAGGGAACGATGACACAGGACAATAAAGGATTTCCCACCTACAGAGAAAGACAAATTAGTTTGTTCCCTAAGACCATGAATCTGGCCTTGGCTAGTTTGGAGTTAAAGTCAACCCCTGCCATTCATTATGTAATCTTGGGACACTGCTTAATCTTTCTGGCCAGAACACTGTCTCCCTCATCCATTGGGTGATGATGAAGATCATGATGATCATAATAAAGACAGCTCCTCTCTCACGGTTATCATAAAAGCTAAGTTCTCTATTACCTATAAATCACTTAGTATCGTATCTGCATTTAAGTATTCTCAACTATCATGTTCTAAAATCAAAACTGCTAATATTATTACTGGGAGATTCCACAAATTAGTTCCACTGGAGTAAAATATTCAGCTTCCTGATTGAAGGCTGTTACCATATAATCCACTGCTAGCACCATTCTTAGCTTTCCCACCCCATCCCCATATTCACATCTTCCATTGTGAAGCACTCAAGAGAGTATAAAGAGTCATTGCTTAACCTCCAACCAGCAATAGCAGAGGAAAATGGCCTTAGAATCTTAGAATGTCAACTGGTCTTACCACCTTGTGCATTTTTCCCCCCACTTTGAAAGCAGAATTGTAGTAAACCAGGCCAACACCTGTTATAAAGATTTTATCCTTTCCTTGGTAGAAGTCAAAGGAGAGGAGAAATCCCCATGGAGATTGTTAGTTAGAAGTAGACAATGCCTCCACAGGTAACTTGGATATAAAATTTATTGCTAGCCACTCCAGTATAGCTTCAGGAATGTGGGGGGAGGGTAAAGGTGCACATCTATGTCACAGGATGGCCTTTCATGGAGGGAGTGCCATCAGAGATTCACCTTGAGGAATAAGGTGAATTTTGAATAAGTGAGAAAATGAGAAAGGTTTCTCTACAGAGGACAAATAGCTCCTTTAAAACCATAATGTCACAAGGACACACAAACATTCTAGAAATTATATTTGCCTATTTCATTTAGATCAGGTGTTATTCTATCACAACTTAGCTGGAGATTTCTACATAGACCAGGCTGGCCTTGAACTTCTGACAGTCTTTCCAGGTCTGCCTTGTGTGCTTAGTTGTATTTATGCTTTTACAAAGTAATGTTCACAGTTATGTACAAGGTTGACATCATAGACTTGAGGCTGAGTCACAGCCTTGGTCCCTGGGTATGTGAAGCATGCATGGTATTAAAGCTCTGATAGACTCATAGACACACAGGAAGTGGGCAGGACATAAGACTTCTTTCTCTTGCTCCATTGGAAGCCATTTTGTAGAGGATGTCAGCTGGAGTATGTGACTAGCACTTAAGAAACACAGTTCCTAATGATGTCTTTGAAAGAACTCCTGTTTGCATGTGAACATTGGTTAGATATTATATTAAATTTTATTTTAAAAAACAAACAAATACCTAAGCATAAAAAGAACAAAGGAAAAAGAAGCCAATAACCAAAGACCCCAGTATAACAAATCGCTTCCTTTACCCCGTGTGAAATCTAAAAAGGCAGCTGGGGACAGTTTGTTCTGGGAGGGAAAGAGGGCAGAATGCGCCAGCATAGCACTATTTTTCCAGGTCCTAGGTGGACTGCCCCACAAAAGAGAAACCACCAAGCAATAGCCTTCCCCATTTCCTGACCCTGCTCCTGTCCCCAACCCCCATCACATACCATTGAATGCTTGGGGAAAAAAGAAATAAACAGTGAGATAGAGTTCAAACTAAGGGGAAAAACAAAACAAAACAAAACTGGAAACCAGATTCTCTGAGGGGAAAACGTAATCAGCAACCCAGCAAGCTGCAAGAGAAACCAGGACAGCAGAAATGCGAAAAGCCAGGGAGGGAGGTTCCTGCAAGAGGAAATCAGATATGAGCTGCCAGGTGACACAGCAGCAGAAAGGTCAGAGCTATTTTGGGCTGAACATGAAGAGGCTTCAGGCATCTCAGGACAAAAAAAAAAAGAAGAAGAAGAAAAAAAACCCAAGTACAAACTAAAGAGGGTTCTGAGACAGGCAGCCGCATTGATTAGAGAATGGCTGTTGGCTGTGTAGAGAAAGATGAAAATCGAGAGACAGGCAGGAGCAGCCAAGGAGCTGAGTGCCCACGGTCCATCAACTGGCACTTGGTGGTGACAAAGGACTCAGCGTGGTGTTTATTTCTTATCTCACCCGTGATTGTTCTTTCCTTGTAAAACACATTCAATCACCCCACACTCATTTATTGATCAGCATGCCTGTGCCATTTACTGTGCAAGTAAGGCAAAATTAAATAGGCTATCGTCTCCAGCCTTGCAAAGCTTGCAGGTTAAGACCTCATAATAGCCAGTGGTCAGAGCATTACCACACTGAGGGAAAAGGTCTAAAGAGGTCACAGGAATTCAAGAAAGGGGACCAGGGGCCTGAGAGAATGAGTGGGGAAGGTTTAAGTGGGTCTCTTAGCTAGATTCTGATGAAGGTCTTCACAAAGTTGAATGGACCCAGTGAAGGAGGGCTTTCTTACTACAGGAAACATGGTGATTAAATATTCTGAGTAATGTCTCCAGCCCTGTTAGACTAAACTTTAGCTGCTAAAGTCTTGACCTTGTGGACCATGCAGGGAAGGAAGTTGTGGAAAACAGGCTATAAAGGAAGTCAAAGGTTGGTTCAGGTTAGACCATGTAGGTGATCAGGCAGCTAAATAGCAAACACCCTCAGAAGTCTGCCAGAAACAGAGGCATTGTGGGGGATAGCAGATATTGACAGGCTGGACGTGTTGGTGGGAGTTATGTAGTTCCCAACTTCAAGGAACTTAGCAATCAATAAAGGAATATTTGTTGACACCTCGCCCCATCCCAAGTGCAAAACAAAGATGGGACAGTCCTCATAGTAAATGGAAAAAAAGGGCCTCAAAGTATTATGGTATCAATTATTATGTTATCAATGAGCCAACTGAACAAATTGTTAATTAGGAAAATAAAGAGTCTAGCAGCAACACAAAACCAGCGTGTGGAGAAGAGCCTACAAGGCAAGTTTCAGTTCCAAATACGTGTCAAGGTAAAGTGAGCCTTCCCCAAACCTGAGTTACATAAATCATGTAGTCTATTATCACTTAACTGGAGGTATGTGGTTTGACTGTCTCACGGGCTGATTCTTAACTGGTGGATTCCATGCAGTTCCTGAGAGGTGGCAGTTTGGAGCTGGTCAGGGTCACCTAGGACAAGCAGAAGGGTTTCTTTTCTTTTCCTGTATATGTGGCTTCTACTGACTGAGCTGGCACAGATTGCAGGAGCTCAGGGCATCTGCCTCTTTCCACTTGTCATCTTCATGGTCTTCTTGTACTTCCTCAGAAAACCATAATCCTGGGTGCTCAAATGCTGCATGGCATTTGGCCTTCTTTTGAGGATGCATTCTAAGAGGGAGGGATTCTAGAGGCTGAGAAAGAAGTCAGGCTTCTCACAACCTGGCGTTGGAAGCCATGTAAGGTCACTTCCATCACATTCCAAAGAACAAAACTGAAGCCCCGGGGACAAACTGCTGGGATCTAACCACCTAGAGACCCATCTTGGACCAGGAGAACAATGGAAAACCTGCTACCATGTTTCTGTGTAAGAATAAGGTTGAACAAAGGTAAGAGGTCACTTTGGAAACTATTAAAGAAGACACATTGCTAAGGGATTGTGTTTAAATGGGTCCTGTGTCCAATGGTGAGCTCAAGGTCATGTGTATCTATTCTCCACAGGACTTTGGTTTGACCTATGCTACTTTCATTTTCCACCCATGTGCCTGACAATACTAAAACCATACATTAAAACTTATATCCCAACATGGAAAAGAAAAGGAATATCATTAAGGAGGACAGTGGAACTATACAAAATTAAAAACAGGAGGTATGTGGATGATTGGCCGAGATTGCCATGTTGATGATATTTAGAAAGGGCAAGAGAGGAGACCAAGAGACTGGGTCTTTCAGCTTCTGCACTTTCCAAAATTGTGCTTCTTATATGTGTTTGTGTACAGATATCTGGCCAGACATATCCTGGTATGATTAGAGAGCATGGAAAGACTGTATTATCCCCAATTGCCACCTTCTCTAATATGCCCAAGGGTCTCTTGCTCCATCATTAGTAGATCATTTCTCTCAGTGAAGATCTCTTGTCTCCCGAGATCACACATCACCATGGAAATATTCTGGAAGAGGTAATACATTAAGATATCATCAATTACTAACAATGTAGTGTGCCCTTGAGATTTCTTTTCAACTGTAATCATCAAGATATTTTAGGTTACCCAGTGGTTAAAAACATACCCACAATCTTAGTTTCCCTTTTAATACAACAAAATTTCCTAACTCCTCCGTAGCCCCCTGCATGTCTGGGAAACTCTCCAGGGCAGCTGTCTTCCATGTGTCTGCTCAGTACTCCAGGGTGCTTTGATCTTCTGACACCTCTGAATCAACACATGTTCCCATGATCTTCGCAGCAGGAGAAGAGAAGCCTAGCAAGTTAGATACCAGCAATTAAAGGTTCTGACAAGGAAGTCTACTGCATCCTTTCTGGTCTCATTTCATTGGCTAAAACAAGTCACCTGGTCACCCCCAGCTTCAAAGGAAGCAGGAAACAGGAAGTTTCTCATGTGTCCTGCAGACAAAGTAGATATTGGTTAAAGCATAATATGTACTTTAGAGACTTAGAAAGAATGCTGGGTTGAAAAGAAAAATCAGGTTGAACTTGAAATACATTCAACACTCGTTAATAGAGAGGGGATGTTATTGCAGGTCAAAGTGGCAGGTAGACCTGATGGGTTTTCATGGCAGATTGGTTGTAGACCCTCTACTCAGGCCTGCAGGATGGCCAAATCTGCAGCTGTTCAGGTTTCCTTCTTTTGTGTTATGTTAATTTTTATTTTACATGCTTATGGTTGTTTTGTCTGCATGTATGTTTGCATGCCACATATATGCCTGGTTCTTGTAGAGGCTGGAAGAAATTATCAAATCCCCTGGAACTGCAGTTACATAATACTTGTGAGTTGTGAGGAAATTGAACCTAGGTCCTCTGGAAGAACAGCTAGTACTTAGTTGCTGAGCCATCTTTCCAACCTCTGGTTTCTTTTTTTGAGAGGGTAACAGGATGTACAAATAACTTATGCATATCTTCCTATAGACTTTAAATCACCTCTCCATTAGCTATTCCCAATATAATGTAAATTTTATATAAATAGTTGCTATGCTCTATTGTTTGAGAAATAATGACAATAGATTCAATTTGGAGTTGGAATACAGAACCCAACTGTGTTAGTCAGCTTCTTGTTACAGTGATGAAATGCCTGGGGAAATCAGGTTAAAAGAAGAAAAATTTTTATTTTGGCTCATGGTATCAGAGGGTTAAGTTCAGAGTTGATTGGCTGTACATGTTTTGGGGCTATGGTGGAGCAGAAAACTATGGCACCTGACGTTAAGTCATCTGCCTTTGCATGAAATGTTGGGACGCTTCTATTGTCAGAAATCCAATAGTCTCACTGTAATCTTTAATCACTCACACATGGAGACAGTAAGAGTGAGTAGGTTTTCCTATACATGTCAAAAGAAAAGGGAGATTGAAATAAAGAACAAGAACCAGGGTTGGAGATGAAAATTCAAGCAAAGAGGCAAGGTGGTTAAAATTAAAACAAAAGACAATGACAGCAACAACAACAACAAAAATCCATAAAGTTAGTCTGATGATTAGGACCCTGGAGAAAAACAGCTAGTGTTCTGAGAGGGAAACACTCTGGGGAGGGAGGAGCAAGCCTCATGGTCTGGGTAGGAACCACATAGGGAACACTAAGCTATCCTAAACAAAGGTGCTTTTTCCTCTCTCTTATGACTGATGGGCACTTCTCTCCATATCCATCAGCAGCTCTAGGGTGAATGTGCCTCTCAATCCAGACTCCTGCCATTATTCAGAATGTAATCTTTGACTCTAGATTACAGTGAGTCATATTAGCTAATGTGGTTTTTTTGTATAAATCATATAGGTATCCAGAACAACTGAAAATCAGAGATAGAGTCACTGTCCATGACTGTACTTTTGTCTATAAATCTGATTATCATAAGGACATGTGAGATCTCAATGCAAGTACCCAACACTTCATGGTTTCCCTGAGTTCTTACAGAAACACTAATGCCAGCAACCACCCCCCCACCTGTGTGTGTGTGTGTGTGTGTGTGTGTGTGTGTTTCTGTGTATGAGTATATATGTCTGTGCCTGAGAGTATGACTGTGTCTCTGTAGCAGTTAATGGAGTAAAAGGATTTATGGAACACACAATAGCCACTGTATAGTGATTAGGAAAATCGTCATAGGGAAAGACTCTGGAGTAAACACAGACAGGGCATTGGTAAGAGAAAATGAATGATCCCCAAAGTATTGGGAGTCAGCATTTTGTTCTAGGAACACCATTTCAAGAACAGAAAGCTGGGAGATGAGCAACTGACAGCAAGAAAGGCAACAGAACGTTGATAGCATAAAGGAAGTGGGCACACTCATCCTCTTGGCATAGCATCTGTCTCAAAAGCAGCATTTCTACTCTGAAGCCTTAAACTCACCTGGCCCCAAACTCCTATCTCACATACTTTGAGGGCACAGACTAGAAGATCCTTCTTTTTTAAACTTAAATCTTTGATTTCTAGTTTTTAGTCATGTTCAAGGTTTCCATTTCATTAGTGGAAAAATATGAGAGCCCTCCAGTGGCCAAAAAGAAAACCAATAAATTTATCCCACTTCTAATTTATAACACTTCTAAGGGAACTCTCTACAGTCTTGTTAAATAAATAAATAAATAAATAAATAAATAAATAAATAAATAAATAAATAAACAAATAAATAAATAAATAAATGAGATACAATAAAAGCTGCCTCCATATTTCACAATAAGACTTCAGTGTCAAATAAGGTGTGACTTTTATTATCATTCCAACACCTCTCAAATAACCTAAATAATTCTTAACCTTGCTAGACAGAGAAACAGCGTCGAAAATAAAGCCAGAGCTAAAATATTGCAGCCTACAGAAGAAAAAGCCCTTGGGTATATCTTCTTAAGCAGAAATGTGTTATGTAACAGTAAAGAAACAACCGGGAAGAGTTAATATCCACTGTGGTCAAGTAGACGAGGTATAGAACTCATGTAAAGAATGTGAGCCCCTCTCTTTGAAGATGTAAATCTGGAGCCATGAGAATGGCTCCTAAATCCTAATAGGGAATTATATAGATCTATGACTAGACTGGTTCTGTTTTCCCTCCCCCTGGCTTATCTTTGCTGCACACTTTCTCTTATCCATGCTAATGGAGGGGATCAGTAGTGCAGATAATTGAAAGGTTGTGTGCCAACAAACTGCTTTGTGGTTGCTGCCAAAAACTCCCCAGTGTTGCGTGGTTAATGAAAAGTCAGGCAGTGGCAGCTCCCTTTGCATATCGCCCCAGCATAATCATAATAGCTATTATTTATTGAGCCTACACTATGTACCAGATTAAGTGTTTTAAATGCAATTATCTCATCACATCCTCACCTATGGCCTGATGAAATTGGTATAATTTTTCTCTCACTTATCGATGAGAAAACTGAGGCGCAGAAGGTCAGGTACCTTCTAATAGGCAATCTGTCCATTTAGGTGGGAAACTGTGTTTGTTCAGGTAGAGTCAGTTCACACATGCCGTCGCTTTGGTTATGCCACCTTCACACACCACCACATATCCACTCGTGGATGAGGAATATTTTCTTCAAATGTGGGATTTATGAGTATTTTTTTAGAGCACCAGTCTTGCTTTCCAGAAAGGACATCTGTAAGCTTGCTGGATTTTCATTTGTTCTAAAATTTTTCAGTTCATCATCAAGTAAGGATATGTGTGTGTGTGTGTGTGTGTGTGTGTGTGTGTGTGTGTCTGTATGTTATGTACATATGCATACTTAATGAGTTTCTCTGCAAACTTTGGACTTAAAACAGCTAGATTTTGGAATTATTTTCTCACCTTGGTTTGGGTGCTTCATTCAAGTTTGAGTCTTTCTTACAGACAACTACAGAGAACCCCCAGTTTCTTCCTTTGCAGTCTCCCCTCTAAATCTCCTTCAATACTGTCACTTTATGTTTGACTTAAGAGCCCACGGTATAGTTTTAACGATGGCCCAGCTACCAACAGCTTTTGGCTTTAGCCCCACACCATTTCCTTCTTCCAGATTTCCAACAACTAGCTGGTTATTTTATTTTTATTTCAATTTCACTTGGAACACCTACTCGCCAGTTTTCAGTGTCCTGCATAGATTGTTAAGAAAATTATATTACTTTGCAAACTGTGTGGTATTTAATAACCTTTCTGAACATTATACTTACCACCGTTATAATCATTATTGGGCAAAGAATGAGTAAATGTTTAAAGTTCAAACTCCCCAGCCAAGAAAATAGTGACTACCTTAACCCATATTCACATTAATCTTCATTTTTATACCATCTCTTCTCTCTTCTGACCTCCTCTCTCTATCTGCTCTCAAATAATCTACATTTGGTAATTTTCTATACCTATGGATTAAAACATTTGATGCTATACTGTCAGTTCTTTCTACCTTGTTTCTTTAAGTGTCTCTATATACTCATCTTGTAAGATTTATCCCAAATGTTTTGATATTCAATCCAAGTTCCCTAGGCAAAGCCAACACCATCTTTGTCTATGATTTTATAGCATGCCACAATGTATAGCTGTTTTTTCAGTGAAAGTTGATATGAATGCCTTTCTCCTCCACTTTGAGCCATCTGGGTAAAGGAAGAGTTTCTATGCTTATTATCAAACACATTCTCTTACCATATTGGAGAGGAGAGATGAAAGAGAAAATCATCTAGAACTTGTATCCCTGGGATAGCTTGTCACAGATCATATCCTGAGCAGTTGGGAATAACTTAATTGATCCCATCCAGATGCCCAGTGAGAAAGTTGGGTGAAGTAGCACTCCTGAAATCATGGAGCACTTAGAATAAAATATAAAAAGGAATTTCTTCCTTTCCCTAGAAGAAAGGAAAAGAAAGCCAGGGGAGTGCCCATGGATTAAGAAATCAACCAGGACAAATAATTAAAATATGAGTGTGACATAGGGGACAAAAAAGATTAGCGTCCACACAGCACTCTTCCATTGGGCTAATCCAAGGGACATTCTTATCTTGCACAGTTTTGACTAATGGTGGCGTCATTCATGTAGCATTCTGTCCTGGTCTCCAGCCACCAGTGTGAAAACTTGGAGATATTCCCACCACTTCCCTGCAGGACACCCAGATGCTATGATATGATTGAATACAAGCATGCTGGAGTAACCTCAAGTTCAAAGGAATGTGGGGAAATGGGAAAGAGCAGTGAGCAAGCAGAAGGGAAGTTAGACAGTCTCAGGTCAGGGATGTGAAATACTAGAATCTGCAAGAATTAAGGCCTACTTGCAGATTTCAGCAGCTGATATATCTGTCCTGTTGTTTATATATAAAACCTGAATGTGAATATACTTACCATAAATCTTTATTTCATAGCTAAGACTTATGTGTGGTTTGTTGTTGTTGTTGTTGTTGTTGTTGTTGTTGTACTGACTATTTTGTTATTGTGAGTCTAGGCCAACTTAAAACTTGTAGCAATCCTCTTGCTTCAACCTCCCCAGAACTAAGACTGCTGTCACTCATCAGCAAGTCCGGTGACTGATTTCTAAACTTAGTCACTATTTCTACTTCTCTAGTTTGCCTTGCCATGTTTGTATAGGAGGAATTGACTTAGTGTTTACAGTATCTGCTTTGCCTTCTGTGATTGCATCTCTTAGCCTCACCTGCGCAGATACCCATGTTTTACATGGCAAATTTTATTAAACTTTCTACACTTTCCTGAAATTGTAAGTATACTTTATTCATGTGAACAGTTTTACAAAAATCAATAATGCCCTAAACTTATGACTTAAAAAGTAAAATAAAATTTTATTTTATATTATTTAAATATTATAAAATGAATTATGTAAAGAGATTTGAATGTGATACTAAGGTATTTTTTAATTAAGCAAGTAGGAACATACTTCAAATATTCAGGTATATTATAATTGAATATGTGTATGAAATTGTAGATAGAAAAATATCAACTTTTCTTTTCCTACCCACCTAGCCATTCTAATGAGCACTAAACCAACTTCTGTTATAAGAGGAAAAGGTGTTCCATCATCATTTCCCCTTTCCAATCCTCCCTGAATGGCAGAAGAAGGGATCCTTTCACATGTTAAGAGTACCATTTCAGGGATGGTTGCTAAGCAAAGGAGAGGATCTTGAGGAATTACTTTGCCCATGGTATCAGAGGTTGCACTCACTTCACCCCACATCTCTTAGACCTTCTCTCTGGTATCAGATGCAGATGCAGTGGAAATTCCCAAAGGAGTTCTGAATCAATTCACACTCACAGTGTCCTGCATCAAGTACATTTCACAGGCCTGCATTTTTTTGGCCGCTCAACTTCTGCTAGGATATGAATATCCCTAGACAGGGCTTGCTCAGGTAAAGAACATGCATGAGTGGAACAAACAAGGCTTTTTCCATACTCTTGAAGAAGACTGACAGCTGATTGGAAATGAGAACCGTTAGACAAAAGAGCCTTCTCCTCATCTTTCCAGTGGACCATTGTAAGTCTAAGAATGCTCAAACTCCCAACTGAAATTGAATTTTTAGATCGTAATTATAAGGATAGGAAGGAATTGGGATGTACAGCACACAGTATTCTATTAGAAACATGATCTGATGAAGATGAATTGAGACCCTAGACTAGTATAGGGGTATTTAGATGAATGGGCTAGGAACTGTGAAATGTGATGTCTCTGACATACCTGGGAGATATTTGTAGATATAGATATATAGATATAGATATAGATATAGGTATAGACATAGATATAGATATGCCTTCTTTTGTCAAAGACCTGTGCAGCACAGTAACTTCTGTGACAGCTTCAAAATATGCTTACCTTTAAAATGTGTCCCTACATAATTATATTGGCCAAAAACTACAATCAGAGCTTGGTAGATTCTAAGTGAGAAAATACTATCCATATTCCCATAGAAAAGAAATTATGCAACAAAAATAATTTATTTTTATTTTAAATTATGTGTATGTGTGCATGTTTGTACATGTTAAGTATACATGCTCTTGTAGGCTACAAGAGGACATTGGATTCCCTACAGCTGAAAGTACAAGTGATTGTAGAATTGTCTGATATGGGTGCAGGGAATTGAACTTGGGTCTTGAATAAAAGTAGTTTGTACTCTTAACCACTAAGCCATCTTTCCATCCACAACAACTGAAATAATTTTAGCACTTGGCTAGTAAATACTGAGTTCTAATTTTCAAAGAAAAGGAGCTTGAAAGGGAGCAAAACACAGAACTGTGTAACTCATATAGCTAGCTCCCTAGTGCATAATAAAGATGCATATACTTTGAAGTAGAATATTCACAATTGTTTTAAGATCCCTTGTGGTTAAAAAAAAAAGTCAATAGAATTCTTGAAACATGTTCCACAAACATCATTTCACCAGTACAGTAAAACAAAGTAGACAATTCAGTCTTGGAAAAAAAATTAGGATTGATGCCATTCTTAAGACATCGAAATTGTAAGAGTGTGGTCCTTAACATAGCATCCTGTGGCTCATTTGTTAAATCCCTGAAAATCCTGAAGACTCATAACCAGAAGTAAACCATTGCTAGTCACTATAACCTTAACTAATAGTGTCATTAATCCCAAAGCAGTTACTATTTTGATGGTCAAATCTTTACTCAGATTAACACTTGGCATTTATTAAGCTGGCCAATGTGTTCTTTTCCATGTGCTAGGTGTTATTTGTGTTTACATAGAGATGACAGCTGAACAAATGGAACATGTCCACTGTCATATTTAGAACTTCCCCTAATAGCTAAGATACTAGCAGAAACCTGCTTTGGCTGCATTCACTATTTGCTAAGGAGGCACCTTAAGTTGTTTCTCTCTTTCCCCCCCCCCCATTCTCCTAATGGACAGTTCTGATAGATATTACTTACATTTCCCAAGAAGTTTCCATGAAAATATGTCCCTGCTAGTAGGTGATATATCTTTAAAGTGACTGTTTCTTTATTGCTTCAAACCAAATAAGTCATCTTCAAATAAGTTTTTGCTTTGGGTTGTGTTTGGGAGTACACAAATTGATATAGCACCAGTTTCTAGTTCGACATAAAAGCCATAAATATTTATTTATTCTATCATAATTTTGGTCACAATATATTTGACTGATATACTCTAATTCCATTGACTCCTACTATACATTTCCATTCTGCCATATCTTTTTAGTTTCAATTTCCACCTATAACTGTCCTTACCTGGTGTATGCTAGTTGAACTTTGAGAGAGAAAGACTTTGATTGACTTATCTCATCATTGCACACCAAGGCAATCCATAACCTGGATGTAGACTGACTGGCCTTTTGGGAAAAGTGTATTACTGGATGAATTAACTACGTCCAGAAAAGTGGCGGATGTAGGGTGATAAATACAAGGCTGTACTTCCAGCAAGGGAATAAGCGAGGTACTTTCCCATACAGGGAGTTGTGAGCCCAGCCTGACTCCTGACTTAATGGAATAGCATGGCTCTCTCTAGGCTCCACATCCTCATGTCCACTCTTTCACCTTCGTGTCCATGAAAGTGAATATCCTCCCTATTTACTAAGTTCTGGTGGGTAACCAAAACCTTCCCTGTAACCACTTTTATACTGTGTTGGTTACTTGCCTCAACGCTGTCACTGACTCCAGCCCTAATTACCCTAAAGGACTAAAAGATTTAGTCTCTTAAAAGTTCTGGGAGATTCCATTCCACCACGGCAGAGCAAGCATGATGACTAGAGTAGGTATTTACAGTTGGGAATAGAGTATAGTGAATGCTAGTACTTACCTATCTTTCTCCCATGCAGTTCAATGCCCAATTCCAGGAAGGTTGGGAGTCTTCCTACCTTGAATAAAAATCAAGATAATCTCCACAGAGATGGACAGGGCCAGCCTAATCTAAATAATCCCTACCAGGTATGCTTAGTGACTCTTCTAGATGATTTTAGATCAAATCAAGGTGACCATCAAGATTAAGATTCATTTTCATTATATTTCTAGAACTCCTCTGTAGTAAGTTTTCAGTATTATTCATTGTTTTGCTTGGTTCAAGTAAGTACTATAGAATATCTTCTTACACCCCAACTCTAAATCACTAAGCTTGATATTTGAGGGCATATATATAAGTTATATTCTAGAATATAAGGTTTTTTAGGAATATGTCCATCTTGTGCTCATTTTCTGGAGTTCTAGCAGGATCCTAAACAGACATTGGATACTTTTAATTTATTTGATGGCCCTTCACTTTTTTTTTTCTGTCATTTTATTATACACTTACGGAATTCTCCAATCTAAGTAATAAACACTTTCCTAAGTGATAAAATAATTACACAAAATAAAGGCTTGTGCCATTAAACATATATTGTCAACACATCATATTAGCAATTTGGTGAGAAAAAAGCAGATTACACAGCAACATGGGCTATGTTAGAGACAAAGGTAATTCCAGTGTTACTCAGACAGTATTATCCAAGTAAAAGACTAATACGCATTGTTCCTTAATCAGTGATATTAGTTCCTGTGTAACTAATTTATTAATACAGAAAAATAAATCCATTAATAAATAAGAACTATTTGAAACAAAATCATTTAATTGAACACCATTCACCAACTTTTACTTACTATAATTTTTTCATTTTAATATTTGAAATTTAAAAATAAAGAATATAAAATCAGCTTTATATGCAATTAAAGTTATAGGAGGTGAATGACATCAGAATTAAACTGTTTAATTTCTATAGTAAAGCTCAACAAAACTATACTTGGATTTTAGTCAGGTAAAGAAATCGGTTACCAGGAGAACTTTAGATGACATTCTATTGGGAAAAACACAGATCCATCAAGATTATGTTGAAGAAAGTTGTCGTAAGTTGCTTTCTGATACTGTCATAAAACAGTCTGACTAAAAATCAACTTAGGGAATAAAGGGCTAACTTTAGCTTACACTTGCAGGTCACAAATGATCACTGAAGGAAGACAAAGTAGGAACTCAAGACTGGAGCAGAGTCAGGGACCTTGAAAGAATGTGCTTACTGGCTTGCTTGAATACTTATACTCAGCCATCTTTCCTATGCAGCATAAATCTACCTATGTAGGAAAGGTGTAGGCCGAGTGAGCTGCCCTCCTTGATCAACAGTCAATTCAGTCCCTCACAAAACAATCTTATTGATATAATTCTTTAATTAAGGCTCTTTCTTTCCAGGCTGTGTCAAGTCAACAATACAAACCACCTAGAACAGACACGAATTTCAGCCACAGAGGAACAAGTGGTTTCTTCACAATACATCGAATACAGCTCTTGAAAATTAGATATTCATGGGTATCACTTTGAAATTTCCTTATTGAGCTAGAAAGGTGAAATATCCAAAGTTTCATCATTCCTCTAGAAAACAAGCTATGTGTTCATTTAAACATTATCAGGCCCTTCCTTCCATGTGTCAAACAATGCCAATTCCACAAAAACAGATAAACAAACCAGATTCTGTTCTCTCAAGGGTGGATAAAAAGAGTAGCACAGAAAGCTGAGGAATGCACATTGCAATGAGGTATCAGAATAAGCACCTATTCCAGGAGACATCAGTGACTATCATCAAAAAAAAAAAAAAAAAAAAAAAAAAGCAGTGTGCCATATCAGGCCACTTCTGATAAGCTGCTGCCATATATATAATTGTATGTAAATGAATTAAAGACTTTTTATCTAGTGTCTTTTCCATTTATTGTAGGTGATCTATATATGTCATCTATAGGAGTTTTGTAAAGATAAATGGCTTGATATATGGGAATAATTTAGAACTCTGTGTGGACCATACTAAGGACTCAATAAATTAGGATTACTAAATAAAGATGATAAATTAAGATTATTGTAGCCAGTGAAGGAGAGTGCTTGCTGCTGGGAATGTACCTGGAAATGATAGAAATGGGAAAACTGGCTAATTGAGGGGCAAGAGAGGAAGTGGAGTGGGGAACAGTACAGTGAGCACCCCACTCGTCATTAGGAACCATCTAGCATTCATACACAGGAGCTCAGTTTTCTGGAACTCTCTAGAGTATGGCATCTTCGTCTGTGAAACATCCTTGGTGCTGCTCTGAAGAGTAATGGACTCACACAAGGTCACATGGGGAAAGCCAAGGCGGGCCTGATTCTTGCTTGGTTTCTTCTTCAGCACACCAGATGGACATCCAAATGAGAACTCATTTATTTGATTTATCCTATGAAGCACACATCCTTTTAAGATGACAAAAATTATCTTGGATGGGCACTAGAGCAGACTATTTTTCCTTGAGGCATGGAGCCATGGTTTGTAATATAATAAGAAAGTAATCAGGATTATAGCCATGGCTGGAGAGGAAAGGACCAACTACTTGCTATTTGTTTGAACATATCCAATAGGATGTCAGATTATTTCAAGTAAACTGATTTATGTACTTTTATATCAGTAAATAATAATTTTGTAAAGTATAACATAGGCTTCAATTTTCCCTAATAATTCTAATATAAGCTTTAATTCATGAAGTGAATTATTAATGTAAATTCATAACATATTCCAAATATTTTACTGTATAAAACTAAAACTTTCAGCCACAAACTTGCTTCTTTACCCTAAGTCCTTATTTTAAAATTTGAGCAAGATTGTGTATATAGTTAATTATATTATAACCTCATTAGTAATGACACTACTGACAAAAAATGTTTATTAATCCCATAAGATGTTTATTATGGCAATAGCAATTTTTAAGTGCATACCTTAAATATTTATCATTTGATAAGCTAAACTTGACTGACAGAGGAGACAACAGGTACAACTTCATGGCCTTCAGGGTAAACATATCCCCTTGAATAATATTCCCTTACATTTTGCTTCACTTTTGGGATTCCCCAAGGAACATTTCAGCCATAATTAAACTTGATGATCATGTGTATCTTTGGGTGGAGAGGGAGTATGCATGTGTATGTGTTTCTGTGCAGACATGTGTGCACTTTGCTTTGAGGGGAAAATTGTCTTCACAGAACCCAGAGCTCAGTGATTCCACCAGGTTGAATTTCAAAGGTTAGGGGTGCCACTTACTCCAGTACAGGACAAGGGCTCAGGCTCTGCTGACAATCTGATATTATCCAGCCTTTCAATCACTAACCTTTCTTTTCACCCCTCCCTGCCCCATTCCTCTTTTCACCCATGTTCTCACATACTGTAGAACCAAACTAACTTTTGGTTGAGGCCAACAAACCACTTCAGCCTCCATACAACCTCCCAAAATTCCTTTCTACCTAGAAAGTGTTCTGTGAACCTTTCAGAGAATATCAGTGTTCCTGTAAGGTTCTCATTATGCAATGCCTTCATCTGTCCAATCCTAACCATCATGAATTGCATTAATATCTTTACTGATCTGTCTCTTCTGCACAGGGGAGGGCTGGAAGCATTGGAGGTAGGAACTATGGCTCCTGTACATCTATTCACACATCAAGTCTGTGTGGTTCACGTTAACCTTTCAGAGTATAGAACTGTGATTGACTAGAGAAAGGAATCAATGAATAGTTGTTGAATAAATAACCCAGAAGATAATAAATAAAAGCAAGTGAATGCCTGAAAAAAAAATCAAAAGATAAAGGGATGAGCTACCCTAAAAATACATTTATACTTCCCAAGCCTTCTCAAGACAGACCCTGGTTGCTGGTGATCAGAAACTGCCATCAGAGAGGAACGTAATGACCATCTCTCTTCCAGAACATTGTGCAGCAAGGTTCAGGAAAAGGCAGTGTGATGAGAGTGGGATTAAGCAGTTTGATAACATCAGTCTCCGATCACCATTTCTCATGGTGAACTAAATGATGAATGTGGGCCTGTCAGGCATCTATCGGGATTCTGGGAGCACCTGTCTTCTGGCTTCCAGGGTAGTTCTCTTGCTAGCTCTGTACAGGAGAAAAGAAAATGCACTTCCAAGTTTAACTTTATCACAGCCACGCCAGAGACAGATTGGTTTTTCATTGTTTCTTGGAATCTTTACAAGGCGGCTGCTTTATTATTGTTCCATTTCCCTCTTGGGTAACTGCAAAAGAGTTGGAGTGTTGTTTGACTCATTCATTAACATGCCCATGAATAGAATAGAGAAGAAAAACATTTGAGATTTTTTTTTCAGACAGATTTGCGAGACAAAACAACTGCTTTTCACTCCAAACAACATCAGATTGTGATCCCAAGTGTCCAGAAAGTCTTACAAGGTATCTGTGCAAGTTATGCTCAGCTCTGTGGAACATTCAAAGATGATTAGACACCGATCAGTGTTTAGTATATGGCCAATCAAAGTTTGTGCTTCTTATAGATATCACAATGGAATCTGTTCCTGGGCTCATAAATAGAATCTATCTGTGTGTTACCAGTCAATGTTTTTGTAACCATTTCTGCAGACATCCACAGACTCCCTTTCTGAGTGATAAATGGTATGCAAATTTGTTCACCCATCCTGATTTTATATTTCTTAGAACTGTCATTCCACATTCCTGCAAAGCCGCCTAATTTTACCTGCCTGACTCCTAAATTAAATCTCTTGTGATCTTTACCACTAAGGAGGGGAAGTTTTCCTCAGTGACAGGAAAGTCTCTTGTATGCACTCAGTGAGTATCTGAGTTATGATGATAGCTGAAGTATGGATCAGATGGGAAACTGGTAACGACTTAGACAAACCTAATCAAAAGTAACATTTCGGTTGATATGTATCTTGTGGATTCATATAGTATTTTAAATTACAACCGGTTGTCAATATTTAGCTCTTGAGAATTGAAGCTACTAGTCTACCAATGATCTGACCTAGCTTTGGTCTCTGTAACCTTTTTATAGTGCCTCTCTAACAAATAAGACATGCTCATTGATGTAACAGTGATATGATTATTGTGATAGCCAGCCATGCCCTGCTAGCACCTGAGGCCTGTTCCATGGAAAGAAATTGTTTCTGGTACTATAAACATGGTCTAGATAGATAGATAGATAGATAGATAGATAGATAGATAGATAGATAGATAGATGGATGGATGGATGGATAAAAACAATTGCTAGGCAAGTCCCAGGTCACAAAAGCAACCTACTACTAATATTTTGCTAATGGCCATGGCATTAAAATGACTTCTAAACTCCTATGTTTATGCCCATGTGCCAATGCAACTCTGGGTCTTTGTTAAGTTTCATTTAGGAAGTGATAAGGATCAAGAGATCACTGAGTGCTTAGCCCTAAAGGGGACATCTGTTTTACCAACTCGGGACATTTTACCAGTCTCGGGACATTGTTGAAGAGGCGATGAAACGAAAAAAAAATGAGCCAGAAGATTGAAATAAATGCCATAAGAGGGGCTGTCCACTGTTGTGATAGACACACACCATCTGTGACCACAGGCACAAGGTGTGTAAGCAGAAGGAAGCATAACATAAGGAAGAAGGTGCCCAGCAGGAGTTGAGAGTTTAGGAGGGTAGAAAAGGGCAGTGGGAGTAGGTACAATCACAGTAAACTCTAAATCCATGTCAAATAAACAAACAACAGCTAACTCCTTCCTATTGGATCAGCCTTTCTGCATATCATAGACCACCTGGAGATGAGTAGTCACAACTGTCCATAGAGCATTATGTGATGGTTCCCCACACCCTTCAAATGTAATACTATGCTTTGCAAAGCAAAGGTCGATATAAAACGTCGCCCACATGTCAACACCCAGCCTACAGACTTTGCAGTATATAATAATGACCATGCCCTTGATGTTTAGGAGTTGTTTACACCTCCTGAATTGGATTAGCATCCAGTATTTACTAATTGCTCTCTCTTAAATTACAGATCTCATAACCTCTTGAAAGGTGTGAGATCATTGTAATTATGCCCATTCTTGGTTGAAAGCGCAGCATCTTGAATAAGTAAATTTGCTGAAAGCATACAGACATCCTCCAATTGCCCGAGGATATTTATATGAGCTCTTAACTTTATAACCGAGGCAAAAGAAGCTGTACCTCCAATAATGAGAGTACACATTTGTCTTTTAGGCCCTGTGTTACCATACTACTGTTGAAGCAAGCCTGCAGTAACATACAGCAGTTGCAATTTCAGCTCCATTGAAATATCAATATTAGCCTTTAACCTTAATTCAGAATAACTGAACTTTCTAATTGATCACCTCTCATACTGCAATTGTTTAGATTTTAAATTAAATCCTACCATTATATGTTAGAGTGCTAAGAACCTTTCTGTATCAGGTAGATCACCTCCTTTGTTTTATAGATGCTAAGACTAAAACTTAAAGAGATGAGCTTTCTCATAGCCATAAAGAAAATGTCAGAGTTAATATGAAATTATGGATATCTGTATAACAGAGTCTCTGTATGTCAGAGTTTTCCAGTATCACTTATAGTGCAGTTAATAGCAAGTGCAGTTCTGTGTTGTTCCTTTAATGAATGGGCTTTAGTTTGTAATTCTATAGAGATTTAAATTATTTAAATTCAGATAATTTATTTTCCATCATGTATGCTCATTTACATATTTTGAATAAATATGAAATGTCCTCAGAGAATAAATAAAACACCATGAAGAGTAGAAAGGGTACCTTGAGGAGAAGGAGAACCAAGGTCTCATACTAACTTCTCTTTGAAGTGTTAAAGAGTAGACTACACAAAATTGATCATGCCATTATCGTCTGGGGTAGAAACAGCAGAATCCAGCAACAGAAAAAAAACGAGTTTATGGACTCCACCCCACTTACTTGGAGGGTAAAGGCAGCTGATGCATCTGAGGAACATTTTCCAAGATAACAGATGTGATGTGAAATGTCGGCAATGGGTCCCCCTTACTATCAGGGATGCAACATAGGTTAATCCATCACTCCACTTGGAAGAAAAATGTCTCCCCTGTAAAAGACACAGCTCTACATAAAACCTGAATAATTCTTCAGCGGGAGTTATTAACTTCAGCGGGACAAACTAACTCAGTTAATAAAAGAATTAGGCACATTTATACACTTTTTCTCCACAAAGGTGAGCGGGGGGGGGTGGTCTCATTATCATTCTGGGGGGCCAGTGGGCCAGTGATAGTGTGTCTCTGATGCTATGATAGAGCAGGCATTGGGTTCAGATCATTTGTGGGAAGAATGGAAAGCATTTTTCAAGATTCCAGATAAAGGTTAACTGAAGAACATAGTAATTCTCAGGGCCCTGTTCAAGTAGTCTTTATCTGCAGACTCTAGTCTGGTGGGATACAAAACGCTAAGTTATGAATTCAAGGTAGCAGACATGTGAAACAAACCATAATTACACAGTTGGGTGTGTCCCAGTTGAGAGTAAGAGGGATGAAAGCCACTCGATGAGAGGTTTTGGTTTTATGAAGCATACTCCCAGTTCCCATTCTGAACCCATAAACCTAACATCAGGTCCTACCACCTGAGGTCTATCTAGCAACAGGTCTTCACTCTGCCCAGGATCTTTTCTTATCCTGAGCTAGTCTTGACATATCATCAGTGACTGTTATTGGAAGATACCGGGGACACCAGACATGGTGCATAGGGTGGTAGGATTTTATATTTATATTTGATTATAAATTAAATAAACAAAATGTAAATGATACTTATAAAATACAGCTGCTCACTATGTGTGATTGTAATAATCCAAAGAAAGTAAAATTACAAACTAAACATTATCTCATATATTTCTCTTTTAAGAGGAGCATCACATTACCGTAATTTACTATTTTTCACTTGTATGATGCATCTGCTACAGCTGTGACACCCTTATTTCAGAATGCATTAGGAAATTACACCAAGCATTTCATCTAGAACTCTTCATCTTTCATTGATATATACATATATACATATATACATATATGTGTATGTAGGAAAATAATATTTTAAGAGCATTTTATCAGCCTTGTCACTTCCTCATAACTGGAAGGCATTAGAAATAAGAACAGAAAATGAAAGCACAGATACTAGAATTCTCAATGAGTGCTCTACTCACTAGAAACACATAGACCTAGTAGATCTTGAGTGGTTTGGGTGCACTGAGGTCCTGGTTTACTAATGTGGTGGTTGCTGCTCTCTCTGAACTTGAGATACGTGAGAAGATCATTTGACTTCAGTTTTGCTGAGGGATTCATTTTTCCCTCAATGCACCAAGAAAAAAAAAACATTCCAATAATCTGCAGAGGATTAACTACTCTCAATTCATCCGTGGAAAAATCTTTCACAGGAGAAGAAAGGGTAACATGTATGCTCTTGGAATAAAAACAGAAGAAATGTTTGAGGTGCTGCAGAGACAGGTCATCAGGTGCTTTGGGCTCTTGCAGAAGACCTGAGTTCAGTTCCTAGAACCAACACTGGGCAACTCACAACCACCATATAACTGCACCTCTGGGAAGATTCAATGTTCTCTCTCTCTCTCTCTCTCTCTCTCTCTCTCTCTCTCTCTCTCTCTCACTCACACACATACACATAAATAAATAAATAGATAGATAGATAGATAGATAGATAGATAGATAGATAGATAGATAGATAGATATCTCTCTTTAAAAGCTATTTGATATTCATACAGTTTCTAATTTACACACTGCTTTCACATTCACTTTCTCATGCTCTTGTCACCTTTATGAGGTCAGGTGAACTCGGTTGACAGAGGCACATATATCTTATACAAGATCACAGGGCCAGCTCACTTGGCAAGCCAAGTCACAACTTCAGAATCCTCTGTGCATGTGCGTGTAGTTGTGTGTGTGTGTGTGTGTGTGTGTGTGTGTGTGTGTGTGTATTTATGAGTTGTTTCACTTTACCTCATTCAGCTAAACAGTAAAAGAGATATCTTTTACTTTTATCTTAGTTACCCCAGCAAAAGTTTCTTATACAAAATCCCCCATTCCCCCTAAAGTAGAGGGACTGATAAGAGGGAAAGTAAAAAGCCAAGACAACTGTTTTTCTTAAGCTGAGATGCCTGGAGAGGAGGAAGATGTGAAGAGGAGAGAAGGAATGGAGACCAGGGCCAGCTGGATGCATTGAGCAGCTGTGGAAGTCTTAAAGGAAAGTCCTGATGTAAATGAAGCTGAATTTTTCTTCTTTAAAACTTCGCTGTCTTGTGGAAGTCCCTGAACATTAATTCAATCTATATCAACATGCATTTATTGAACACAACCACGTTCTATAACAAATGCAGCAGCATAGGAGACATAAAAGAAAAGCATATTTTACAGTCCCCAAATACAAAGAAGCACACATTCAAACGGAAAGGGAGGGATGTGGCAGCAACATACATGAAACAGGAGGAGACACACATAGATGTGACATATAACTAAGGCTAATTTGAGCCACCATTATGTATGAACGAAATGATAAATGTGCTATGGAATGAGATCAAATGAAAATTTGCATTCAAGGAAGTTTTGAGTGAAAACTTTATGGAGATAGTAGGGTTGAAGATAAATATGAATGGGTTACATCACTGAAAAATTTAACTATGTGGTCCAGAATTCAGATCTGAGATTTTCTGGTAGCCAGGGATCCAGATTCAACTTGAACACCTCATTATAGTGAGGGTATCACGGGTAGGATTGTCATCTAGCTGTGTCATAGGTTAGATCTGATTTTGCCTTGGATGCAGCTACCCCAGCTTCCCGTCCTTTGGCCCTTTCTATGTTCTGTGTCTTGGGGATCATCCAGAAAGACCCTGACTTGTCTCTTCTATCCTATAAGAAAGATTTAAGTGTTTGTTGAGATCTGTGTTTCTTTCATCAAGCCCCGTCTTTCTGTTTAAACACTCCTTATATTTTCTTCCAGTTGCAGGTCCACACCTTTGCTGTGGCTCAGGACAAGAAAGACTGAGGTTTGTGTCCTTATTCTGGTGTGCTGTGTCCTTGCAGTACATGTCTGTGAGAGCACAAGGGTTAGTGAAGACATGAAACGAAGGTATTTCTCATATTTACTTTGCTCCCTTTCTCAGATGAAGTTGTGTTTTTTTCTTGTGTGCCACCATTTTGACAGTTCCACACTCTTCGGAAAGGAATAACAGTCCAGAGTGACAGTCTAAACACACGCCTCAGATTGTAACACAATGACAGAATCGAGAACATTATCTTTCCACTGCTAAAATGTGGATCCCTTTGGGTACAAATTGATTCCTGGTATACAACAACAGTCCGCACAGACAGGAACAGCTAGCCCAGGGTTCCTGCATGTAGAACATAAACCTATAGACACAGGAAATTGAAGAAGACTTAGACATAGCCTGCTCCCACTCTATTTACAGACATAGTGACTTATAAATAGAACTTTATTGTAGAAATTAAAAAGAATTTGCACCATGTGGATGGACCCATCTCCCAGTTTCTTTGTTGCATCTTTTGGTTAGGCTCAATTCTCCATTGATAGAACAATTCAGAATAACTTGACCTCTAAATTTTCCAAAGATCTCTCAAAAGCTAATGAAATGGCACACTGCTCTCTAAAACATTTATAGGAACCAGCTTAAATGACAAATGCAACCTGCTGTTTTTCAAATTGCTTCTAGAAACCTAATTTAATTTTTTTGTGTTCTGTGTGTATGCATGTATGCATGCGAGCGAATGTGTGTGCATGTGTGTGCGTGTGGGGTGTGTTGAAGATCAAGTTCAGGGCTTTGTGCATGCTAGGTAAGACTTCTGTCACTGTGCCACATCCCCAGCTCTTAGGAGTCTGTAGTTAATTAACCACCAGTACTGAGATAGCAGGGTAGAAAGTAAAGAGTTGGATAATTCCTCTCGGCTCAGAAAGGGGTACTTAGCTGGGCGTGGTGGCGCGTGCCTTTAATCCTAGCACTTGGGAGGCAGAGGCAGGCAGATTTCTAAGTTTGAGGCCAGCCTGGTCTAGAAAGTGAGTTCCAGTACAGCCAGGGCTATACAGAGAAACCCTGTCTCAAAAAAAACAAACAAAAAAAAAAACCAAAAAAACAAAAAAAAGGAGGGGGTACTTGTGGTAAAGCATCAGAATGACTACATGCCTGATCAACTTTATCTTCCATAAACATTGTTACCCTCCAAATGTGAGAAACTACCAACACAATGCCAATAATGAAATTACTAAAATAAATTAATTTGGAATCTAATCAATGTTTAAAATCTAACTCTCAGTCTGTAGAAAATATATTAAACATAGAAACTAGCTAAATGATAACCAAAGCAAACACATACTGAATTTGGACCACTCTTCTCTTCTTTCAACAAGTCAACCATTAGCTCAGTAAAAGGAAAAACTAAAAATAGCCAGTTCTAGACCAAGAGCAGTTATAAGTAAATTTACACATGTAATCAAATATCATAAGCAGTTATTGCTTAATTTCTGAATGAACATGCCAACTATAAAGAATTATTTTAGACAAATGAGGCCTTTTAGTTTGGATTGGATATTAAATAGCACAAAGGAATTATTAAAAATGTATTAGGGATAGTAAGTAGTCTTCTTTATCTAAGGGAGATACTTAGACATGCCCTTCCATTCTCTACTACTTGATACCAACTGTAACTGTGCCATGGTTCTTTCTATCTATCTATCTATCTATCTATCTATCTATCTATCTATCTATCTATCTATCTATCTATCTATCTATCTATCTATCTACCTACCTACCTATCTATCTATCTATCTATCTATCTATCTATCTATCTATCTATCTATCTATCTATCTATCCATCCTTCTATCTACCTGTCTATCTATCTATCTATCTATCTATCTGTCTGTCTGTCTGTCTGTCTGTCTGTCTGTCTGTCTGTCTGTCTGTCTGTCTATCTATCTATCTATCTATCTATCTATCTGTCTGTCTGTCTGTCTGTCTGTCTGTCTGTCTGTCTGTCTGTCTATCTGCACAAATCTAATGACTTTTGCTGTGACTGTTACAACCTGATGTGTAATAGCAAACTTGAAGGATTATCTTTTGTTTTTTGAACAATTTCAAAGATTAGTTGGATTTTAGCAACTTCAGTCTATGGATTTTGAAGAATTTCTTTTTGGATTCTTAAAAGAAGCATCTTATGGCTTCCTTGTGGCATATACAAATAGCCAGAATTGCCATTCTTTTGCTTAGTGGTATCACTAAATAAAGTAAGGGTTGTTTACACATATACACTGTGACAGTAACTTTGATAACCCAAGAGCTCTTTCTTTATTAAGTGCTAGTGAGTGAAGAGTTTATGAATATGGATGCTCTGGGTGAAAGGATGCTTCATGTCTCACCTGGGATGAACCAGAATAGTTGGAGATTCCAACACTTTATTCAGAATGACATGGGGTTTAAGACATGCAGAATGACATGCAGTGTATATTTCTGAAATTCTCTATTTTATAGCTTTGGAGCATCACTAACTATGAGTGACTGGATCCTTGGAAAGCAAAAGCATAACACAGTGGGCAGCTGTTCTAATACCATTTATGCTATGGAAGACAAAATTGGAGGTAACATTAGGTTAGTATTTGATTCAAATTATAAAATGAAAAAATAAGTAAACAAACCTTGGGAGAAATGGAAGAAGACTAAACAAATAAAACATTGGTGATAATCCAAGTTGGGTGATTAAGACATTACCATAATACACTATTGTTTAAAGTACAACTTGCAGAACTGGAGAGATGGCTCAGCTGTTAATTGCACTTGATGCTCTTGCAAGGACCCAGGACCAGTTCCCAGAACCCAGACTGGGTAGTACACAACTTCCTGTAACTTCAGTTCCAGAGCTTCCAATTGCATTCTGGCTGCTACAGATGCCTATACACATGGGGCACATACAGGCAACCAGGCACATAAAGAAAACGAAATAAATGTACATTTTAAAAACAAAGGCTTGTAAAAGGGGAGAGAGACAACAGAAAGTTTCCTGTTTCAGACCAGCACTATGAAAGTGATTGGGTAGAGATGTTAACTGACTCTTTATGGCCACAGAAATCCATCCAGTCTCATCTAAGAATATCGATTAGGGAGCCCCTCATTTCTTTGAACAGAAAAGTGAAAAGTGGCTAATTTGACAGTGAACCTAACCAAGCACAATCTGGAATCCCTTTCTGGGTTTTTTGATCATGATACAGCTTAGACTAAAATCTAGAATTCTTAACTGGATAATTAAAAGAGAGAGAGAGGTGTTCTCTCTCCAGCCACTCATTATCTAATAGCTCTTTGAGCATTGGACACTGAAAGTGATGCTGGAGATGTGATATGGAAGTGGCCTGGAGAGTCCCTACCACCACAATCACAGTTTAGAAGAGAGGCATGAGTTATAAAAGCAAAGATGGAGCTTGAGTGACCAAGAGGCAAGATCTAAAAGGCATTAGGTGAGCAGGCCATTTCTTAACTTAAGAAAAATAGTAGATGAATGTGGCAGGCTTACTTGGCCTCTAGGTGAATATTAATCAAAGCCTAAATACTATTAAATTGCAGTATTAAAATAAATACTTAGAAGTTATGTTGTATTTGTTTTCAATATACCATCTGTAAATTAAATATGTAATTTCCAGAATGATTTCACTTTGTATGGAACAGCTTTCTCTGCCTAGAATTTCTTGTGGGATTCAGAGTCATGGGATTAATGAACTTTGCCTTGATTAATTTCTTATAATGCTCACTGTTTGTTCCCTCCACGGGAGCTTGCGCATACTACCCACTTAGCCAGCTAGGTTATCTGAGGGACCTGTTTCCCTAAATGGAGCCCACTGTTCCTAATTACAAATGATACCATAAATGTATCAGTGAGAGTTGAAGTTGGTGTGCCGTAACTCTAGCACCCCAAACAGTTATGACAGAATGAGTTGGAGGCTATGCTTTCCTCTCCTTAGAATGCTCTAAAGGTGAGTGATTCAGAGTTGAGAGAGCAGAATCTAAATAGTTAAGAGCAGGAATCCTATCAATTGAAAGTTATGGAGGATTTTGTCCTCATCCTTGTCACATGGTTTAGAATAGCTACCTCAGCTCCACCAACATTGAGAGATTGGGACTGTAGGAGCATCACGGAAGAAGGATTATCTTTGTCCAGTGAGCCAACTGAGTTAGTTCTCTTTAATCAGCCACTTCACAGGCATTAGAAATGACTTCTTTCTCTTCCTCTAGGCAAAAGGGAGAGGAGATGCTCAATAGGAAGTACCCACCTGTATCTCAGCATCTTATTTGATAAGGATGTATGTGTCAGATCAGCTCCAGTCTCAGGAAGCTTAACAATGCTATTTCTATGTAATTTCACATTATTTTGTAAGACTTGGTAGACATTGTAAGCTCATGTACAGACATATCCTGGAGAAGCAGAAGAAGGCTGCGGGCAGGTATTGCCAGGAATTTGCACATGTGCATGCACACACATAAGCATCCTTCCTTTATGTTTCTTTATGCATTTATATCCAACAGCCTTCTACAATCAACAGAGTTCAAGGTTCCTGACGGAAAGAGATCCCTGTCTCTTTTTTCCTTGTTCTTTCCTCTATTTTGTGGATAGGAGGCATCTTGAAAATCTGGTATCTGGTGTTTGATGTCTGTTCAGAGATATGCAGAATTGGGCAGAATATCTTCAGGCCAGTTCTCTGTTGTCCACAATTATCTCTTCCAGCTCCCTTCCCCCCCAAGTTGGCTGCCCCAGGTTAAGCCCATCTTCACAGAGGGTTGCAATCAGGACCAAGAAAGCCATGCTTCTTCATTACCTGCCCCAGGACTAGGTGCTTACATCTGCTCCTTTTATGTCTCTATTGAGGCAAAACCAACTCAAGAAAAGAACAAGTGCTAGGTGGTCCATCCTGCTTCCACAATTCCAACGGGCAGCAAGGGCAGTACCTATGGAAAGGAGAGAATAAGGCAGGACTTGTTATATTAAGCAACATTATAAACCATACTTGTATCACAGTCAATGCCTTCTGAATGCAGGGGTCTTAATGAGAAAGGAGGATGAGAAGACGTGGGGAGCTCATGGAGCTTTATAGTTCACCCCGTTTCCTAGTCACTCTTGCTTCCTGAAAACTGATGCCATTACCAGCTCTTCTCCTCGGTCTTTGCTTCCATTCTTCCTGCTCTGGTGCACTATGCCCCCTCAAACTCTAGGTGAGAATGAAGCCTTTCTCCCTTAAGTTGCTTTTTTCATGGCACTTCACAAACGCAGTAAGTTTGCTCCTCCTCTCACGCTTCATGACAGCAGCCATTTGCGCACTTTAGGCTCCAGAGATTCTCCAAGAGAGGTGCTCATCCAGCACCAGGTCTGCAGGTTACACATCTGGAAGGAAGAAACAAAAAGAGCCCCAGGGGAAACCTTTAGCACACAGTACAGTACTCTGAACCTCCTCCAATGGAATCAAAATTAGTTGCGTCTTAAAAAAAATCCTCACCTGCCCATTGCTCTCCACTTTCATATCTATAAGGATAAAGGAATCATTCATTTATTTTTTGACCATCACAGAAATGTTTAATGAAATACAATTGTTCTACTAATATACCACCAGAATTTAGAAATAACTCAATCCCTGTCTTCACCCTCCTCCTAGATGAAACAAAAATACCCAAATCACCATTAGTGTGACAGAACTTGTGCTAAATTTCAACAGTTGCCAATAGGCTGAAGAGGAAGGTCAATCCAACTACCGATGCTCACACAATAAGACCTTTAAAAAAAATCCCATTATCTAGTGTCTAGTTTTATTTTATTTTCCTCATTTACTTATTGCTTTTTCTTAATTTCCTAAATGAGCATACACGATGATGTTTACTATGGCATTTTTCAAACATGGTTTGTCTTCCTTGACCTTCCTCCTCCCTCTTCTTCCCCATCTCCCCACCCCTCTTTGTCCCCAGGCACTCTTAGTGACCTTCTTCTTATTTTCATGTTATTGCATCCCACTTTTTCTCAACATATCCTCTTTCCTTTTTTATAGACCCCTTTCTAGTTTCATAATCTATACCCACACATACACACTTATACACATATACACACATACATATAATCACCAAAACCCAGAGTGTGCCCTAAGAAAGAATACCTTTACAAGTCTAGAGTACTTTGCTTATTATAATAATTTCTAGATTCACTGCAAATTTTACAATCTCATATTTATCTACAAGTGAGTAGAATTCTATTGAGTACTGCCTCGTTTTTTTTTTGTTTTTTTTTTGTCCCCATTTTTTAATCTAAGTCCCAAACAGTATCAGACTTCGCCATTCATTGTGTTCTCAAGGACAATGGTTTAACTTTAATGAGTACGACTCTGTGATCTAGTGGAGCACTTTATATGATATATGCTGTGTATAAAGATTCCAGGATTCAGACAGCCACCAGCCAAACTCAAATGCTCAGAATTCTCAGATTACACATCTACCTGCTGAGTGTAATCCTCACTACTAGAGTGCAGTGGTTAGACTGCTAGACAGCAGCACACTAGTTGAATAAGAAGCACGATCCAACCAGACATTAGTATTTTAAAGCAATCAGTGATTCCCTGAGACTTGAAGAATGAACCCCCTGGAGTTGGAAGTGAACAATGATCCATGAAATCTTCTTGGCCATTCTCTTTGGAGGAGGCCAACTTCACGTGAGACTGGGTCATGGTATCTGCCTTTGTTCTATTAGCTCAGCACAGAGAGTGCGAGAGAGAAATGAGCTAAGCAATGGTTGCTTGGTTTCTTGGAGTTTCTCTCAGAGCATTGCTTGGAGCCCTGGTTAGAGAATTCCACTTTCACTCAATTTATTTTAGATGAAAAAAAATATAGATGGTAAGAGAATAGTGCATTCATTTAAATACTGCTTTTCCTCATCTGTTAACTTTGTAATGGAGTGTCCCCACAAAAATCCTTCTAAAACCAGAGAGTACAGAAATATTTGCATATACTGTTGATGGTTTTACCAACTTTCAGCCTTCTCGTACTTATTTACTGTATGGCTTTGCCTTACAATCTCCAGTTCTGTGTTTCCTACTCCATGCTTAAAAGAAAATTTGACTTTTGACCTTTCTTTCTTTCTTTCTTTCTTTCTTTCTTTCTTTCTTTCTTTCTTTCTTTCTTTCTTTCTTTCTTTCATTTTGCCTGAGAGGAATGTTATGGTGGTTTGAATATTGGTAACCATAGGCTCATAGATTCGAGTGCTTAGGGAGTGGCATTAAGATGTATGACTTTATTGGAGTAGGTGTGGCCTTATTAGAGGAAGTGTGTCACTTCGGTTGGGCTTTAGGGTTTCAGAAGCTCAAGCCAGGGCCATTATGCTTTCTCTCTTCCTGCTGCCTGCTAATCCAGATGTAGAAATCTCAACTACTATTCCAGCACCATGTCTGCCTGCCTGCTGCCAAGCTTCTTGCCATGACATTAATGGAACTCTGAACTGTAATAATAAATTACAGCCCCAAAATAAATGGTTTCCTTTATAAGAGTTTCCATGGTCATGGTGTCTCCTCACAGCAATAGGATGCTAACTAGGACAGATGTCTTCACCATTATCACTCAGTTTACTCATGTACTTACACACACACACCTAAATAAAACATACCACATGCACACACAGAGAGTTGTTTTATTTACCTTCACTGTGGTTAAGATGATAATTGCTTATTTCTTGATTCTCCGTTATTCATCTGACAAGGTTCAAGTTGATTTAAATTTCTGGTAGTAGTGATTTTACACCTCTAATGCAAAGGGAGGGTGAGACACAGTTATCAGAAAGTGACATATACTTCTGAAAACCAAGCCCCCCCCCTCATTCCTTCCTTGCCTGAAGAAATAATAAACCAATCCAGATACAGAGCAAACTTCCAAAATGTCAAGAAGCTTGATTAAGCAAAGCCTCTTTTTTCTTTTCTCATTTACACCTTCTATAAAGTTATTGCTTTTGCAAGTCAGCGTGACTCTTGCCTCATCCAAAATAGCACAGAAGAGATCGATATCAAGCTGTGCGGGGAAACAGAGACCGCCCTTACTTCCTTGGGTAAATCCAAAGAATTATTCCTTACGATAATGAGTGTGAACCCAGGTTCAGTTGAGTGCTCACTCAACAAGCATTGAGGACCTTCTCTAGTCAGTACGAATCATAGTTTCCTCTGGTTTCCCCATCAACAGGCAAAACCAATTTATAAGAGAAATCAGAAACAGACACGTTGTTGGCTTACATTATTTACAAATTTGTTTCATTTTTCTCACATAAAAGGTTCTTTAATCAAGCCTCTTCCTAATATGCTAGACTTAGACCACATTTATTAACTTAAAATCTGTCTTGGGAGCTCCATTTTAATATTGAAAACTGCAGATCTGCTGAGCTGAATCTCACCATCACAACACTAAAGGTCCCACAATAACTGCCATAGAGAGGACCCCTGTGCTATTCAACTGCCATATGGACAGAGACACCCACTTTACTCATGGAACTGCCTGGGGAGTTATGCATATGTTTCTGTTTTTCAATCTAGCAAACTACTGACTCTAAGGAAGAAATGGGCAGTTTACACAATTCTCAGGGAATAGCAGAACTAAAAGAAAAAAATTGGGGGACTGGGCATAAAAGAAGGAAGTGGGAGGTGGTGGTGGGGCACTGCAGAATTAGGTTCTATCCAGCTCACCTTCATATGAGGTACTTCGTTGTGAGGTTTCAGAATTGGTGTTCAAGAGGGATAATGAGGCAGGTGTTCTTTGGGGTAATAAATTTAGTTATCACTGGCATGGACAAACAGACAGCAGCATGTTAGGGAGTCTGAAGGGAGTTCAGGCTCCAGTGCCATAGATAAACAGCTTGGCAAAAGCTTTGAGAATTGTTCAGGCCCATGTGGCATAACAAGAGTATCTCTTCCGATAGATTCCAAAGGAGAGGTACATTCCATGGCTATGTGGTTGATGAGGAGTTCAAGGCATGGGCCTGTAGCCAGGCTCTCCCTGATTCCTGACTGGCGAGGGGCCTGGGAGGGATTCCAGTGAAAGAACTTGTGATTGATGATGTAGAAGAGAAGGAACATTTAGTTAAGTTGCCCACAGCTTATGCATGAGGAATGTGACCCCACCTCCTGTCATCTGTTGTTGCAAAAACTGGCAGCCTGGGGTCAGTAAACTTCCTTGGGGGAAATGAGGTGGGCAGCTCTTTCTCCTGAAATCTAGGCACCAAGAAAGTGTCTTAAGCTATTAGGATTTGTAGACAGGGGTGGGCCTTGACATTTTCCCCATAGTGTTTATAAGAAAGGATCTATTGCTGGTGGGTGTGGTATGATTAGTGGCTTGTCTGGGTTCTAACAGTCATTGTCATTTAAATACCAATCAAGAATCAATCTTTCCTTAAAAGATTTGAACCCTACTCAGGTTTTATTAGCTGTCATTCTGCACATTGAATGAATCAATTTTACCATTCTATTGTCAGACTTGTCACTAGCAGTAGTAATAAGGTTCCTATAAGATGCATAACCTGGCCAAGGAGGTACATTGAGTCTGAGTGATGCTAATGAAAAAAATCAAACAAACAGCAACAAAACAAAACAAAACACGAAAGAGAACATGGAGTTGAATTCCAAATGATTCCCATTTCCTGGTGTCTTTGCATAATCCCTTCCCTGAGAGCTGGAGAAAACCCCTGGAACTTGTTCCTAAGGATTCATACAGTATATCATAAATATATTAGCATGACTTACCCGGGTTACTTTGTGATTTGCTGTACTAGGGAGGCCCTTGGGTGAAGAAATTTGTGAGCTTCTAAAGTATGAGAGTGTGCTCCAGAAAACAACCACCCAAAGTCAGGGCCTTTGGAGAGTTTGGCTTAGTGGCTGAAGGCTTGCCTAGAAAGTAGAAGGCCCTGGGTTTGGTCCCCAACACTGGAATAGATAGGTATGTAGGTAGATAGGCAGATAGATAGATAGATAGATAGATAGATAGATAGATAGATAGATAGATAGATAGATACATACATACATACATACATACATACATACATACATACATACATACATACATAGACAGACAGACAGATAGACAGACAGACAGACAGACAGACAGACAGACAGACAGACAGACAGACAGACAGATGAGTCAGAAGCCATACCACCATAAGGGATTAAATCCTACCAACAACATGAGGAAACATGAAAGTGCCTTCTGTCTGGTGAGTCTACAGACCAGAACTGACTAGTTGTACCTTAGGTGGTCAGTTGCATGGCCACCAGCAGATTTCATCAAGCTGTTTCAGGCTCTTAAGCCACAGCACAGCCGGATATGATAAATGTGCTGCTGTGAGTAACCAAGCTTGTGGTAATTTTGCTACACAGCAATAGAAAATCATTACAAGCAGGAGTAAGGCCTGGGGCTAGAAGCATTTTGGATTTCAGATTTTCTTTTTAAGTTTTTGGAATAATGATACAGATTTTTACCAGCTGAAGATCCATCCTCTAAAATTCTAAGATCTAAAATGTTCCAAAATCTCAGTGACAAGGAGCTCTCAGACAACTTCAGATCTTGGGTAGTTTAGGTTTGTGGTCTATGCATTAGTTATGATCCAGCTATGCCACAGGCATTCTCCTCTTTATCCTCCATCCTCTCTTGGATGGTCCCTTCTTGCATCGCTCAATGAAGACATGCATGAGCTATTCATCTCACTGCCTCACTCCTTCCAATCCCCATAGCAGTACCACCTCTCAGTGTTCTTTCACTGTGATTATTCTCTGATGTGCTTGCTGAAGCCCCTCCCACTCACCCATTCTGGGTACTTGATTGCATATATGGTCTCATTCCTTTTCATATTAGTTCCCCACTGCAGCTGGAACAAAGTGCCATGATTTGCTCCCTTAGAACCATGTAAATATCTCCTCTCAGAGATCTAAGGTCAGGAGGCCAAAACTGCTTGTATTTCAACTTCTTTTCAACAGGTCCCCCTTGCAGCTTTAGGGAAGAAATCTGTTCCCTACATGCTATACCATGTCTTCACTCATAGTTTATAACCCCATTCTCTCCACAAAGATGAACTGCAGCCTATCATGTTGCATCCATCTAATTATCTATCTCTTCTGTCTCTCTCTTTGACTTTAAAGTTATTTTGTCACTACACGGGGCCCACTAGATATTTCAAGATAACTTTCTTATCCAAAATAACTGATGAGTAATCTTAATTCCATCTGAAGTATAATTCCCTGTTATCAGGCAAGTGTAAAATAAATTGTAGACATCTTTGTAGGGGCAGTGAGAGAAAGCTTAGTGGGTAAAAGTGCTTGCTCCCAGGCTTAACAACCTGAGTTCAAGTCCTTGAACCCATGTTGTGGGAGGAGAGAACAGACTCTTTTAAAATGTCCTCTCTCCTTCAGAGGTACTGTACTCACATGAGTGTGCACACAGATAGATAGATAGATAGATAGATAGATAGATAGATAGATAGATAGATAGATAGATAGATAGATTATTTGAGGGGATGTTTTTTTAGCCTATCACTGTTTGTAATAGAAATTTTAAAAAGAATTAATATGCCTAGGAAGATTAGTACCTTAAAGAGATCTCTATGAAATATATAGAATTTCTATCTATAAGAAATATCCCCCTAAAAGGCAAAGGATTTTTCCAATGCTTGGCCGAGTCTAGAAGAGAGAGACACTTTATGCACGAAGGCATTTAATGGCTCATAAATCACATCATAAAAAAATGACTGCTTCCTCTGCCCACTTGTAAAAATATTTCCCATTTTGGTCTTCATGGTCCACATCAGTATTATTCTATTGTCATAATAAATAGGTTAGTGGTTGTGGGGTCCAATGATGAGGTAGTTAAAAGGAAAAACTAGAAGGTTCCCCACAGAGCTGGCATAATGACTGAACTACCCTAGGGGAAGACAAAGCAGGGTACTCTCTCAGCTAGTGGGGACATCCAAGCAGCAATCAGGTTCAGGGGCTCAGTTCTGTGACTCCCCAGAGTGTACCAATTATCTCAATGGGAGTTTCAAATTTTCCAACGAATCTTCAAACAAAATTAATTTGAACGGCTTTAATTAGCCTTAATTATATTATTCCTAGTATTATATGCGCTTCTTCTCAGAGGCTGATGAGAAAATACTTTCAGGAAATCCACTCAAGGGGCAAAGGAAGGGTACAAGAATTCAGAATCACTTAAAGATGAATTACCTTCATGCCTTTCTATTTATGATTCTGAGATAAAAATAAAATAGATCAGTTATCAACTAAATGGAGTGATGTGTTCTCAGACTGGGCCAAGAACCAAAAGAAGATGGGTTTATTTGTCTTGAAGATATCTGTTTCCTCCCCAACACACAGTGAAGGAAGAAAAAAGCACACACGTTATAGTGCTGTTTCTGTGTGGTTTTGTTTTCTTGTCCGTGTTTTCCTGGTCTTCTAATTCACAGTTCTGAGAACTGTCCTTTAGGTCACTCTTTGAACTCCTCTCTCCTTCTCCTTCTTCTTTTTAATCTGGCCATGGTTGTCAAGAGGAAATTAATCTTTTGCAGCCAAATGAAATTTGGGCTTCCCGGCACTAGCCACTAATGAAAAATGCATTAATGGCGAGCCTCAGAAAAACCCCTGGCTCTCAGTACCAGAGGGTGCATTTAAATAATTCTATGAATATAGATCAATAAAACTAATTTACTTATAGCCTTTGTGTGCAGATTCAAATCTGAATAGGAGTCATTTGTACTACAATGTTTTGTATTAATTTGAGGTATCTATTGTTTTACATATTATATTAATCTTGGTCATGAGGCAGGACTCATATATGATATTAAAATATGAGGCTTGGGATTTGATATTAGTAATGCTATGATTTTGTAATTCAGCCTGGTGTGCCTGGATGTCATTTAAATGGCTTGGAGAGGTCCCACAGGGCCAGTGCTGAGACGCCAGGGTTAAATTGGAGAGAGTGCAGAAGGCTTTAATATTCAAGCACACAGCACATCAGCTGAAGTAGCCAAAGTCCCTCTGGGAGGGACGTGGGGAGGCATGGACTGGCAGCCTTCCGAAGAGGAATGTGGGACTGGGACTCCAGAACACCATGTGGTGGCTACAAAGCATGCACATCCTGACTTAGATGCTGGCACCGCAAGGTTAGTTACTTATTCATCAGGTCCATATTCAGTATGTTCTCTTTACTTGGTGTAGAAAGACTGAGGTTAAATTAAGGTAGGAGGAGCTTAAAACAGACAGGCAAATCACCAGCCAATTGAGATTCAACAGGGTAAGTTTGCAGCCAGGAATAAACATGGGCTTTCAAAAGGCGTTTATAAGCTTCATCAGTTCAATGCCTTCTGGACTTACTTGGCCATGGCATTTTTAGAGAGAGAGAAAAACAAACAAACAAACAAAAACAAACAAACGAAAAAAACCGATTGGTATCCTCTTAAACTCTATTCTGATACATAATGGTTGCAAAGCAATTACATCATTAACCAAATGGCAGTGGTGAAAGTTAAAAAGTCAATCAACTCTACTTGCTACCAGAGAGACAAAGAAGTCTCCTGCTCTCTGTGACCCCTTCAGCACCCCTCAGTAGAGGTGATCTTTTGGCATTCTGTCAGTAACCACTGTTACCCCTGGGTCACAGGCTGTGGAAGCTGCCTGAATGGGCCTTTTGCCATGACTGGGAGATCAAGAATAAGCAATTTTCCCAACGAGCAATGGCGTTCTTAACGCCTAGGCTACCTTTTTGGATACTTTTCAGAAAACACGTCTTCCAAACTCTATATGACCTAGCACAAGGCAAGGCCTGGGCCAAGTAGTGGGAGTGGGAGTGGGTAGGGGAACAGAGGTGGGGGGAGGGGTATGGGAAACTTTCGGGATAGCATTTGAAATGTAAATAAAGAAAATAATAATAAAAAAGGAAAAAAAAGAAAGAAATGGGCAAAAAAAAAAAAAAAAGAAAAAGAAAACACATAGGGACTGTTACTAGTCAGTTAACACAGGCAAGTATCCCTCAGCATTATCCTCTGATCCCTTTCTCTGATTCAGTTATCATGATAATTAGAAGTTCATGCATTTAAAACACTTTAAACATTACTATTGTCAGGGACTGTAGACATGGTTTGATATTTAAGAACATGTATTGCTTTTCAAGAAATCCTGAATTATGCTCTCAATACCTTCATGGCTGTTTCCTCTTCATGCATCACACACATGCACACACACATACACACACACACACACACACACACACACACACACACACACACACAAACACTTTGTTTGTTTGTTTGTTTGTTTTTAATGTATATGACTGCTCTGTCTTCACACACATCAAGAAGAGAAAATCAGATCCCAATACAGATGGTTCTGAGCCACCATTTGGGTGCTGAGAATTGAACTCAGGACCTCTAGATGAACAATCAGTGCCTTTAACCATTGAGACATCTCTCTCTGCCCTAGATAGATAGTTTTTAAAACTGGGGTTGTTTTTTGCTATAGAAACACTAAGAAAAGAATATGAATAAGTATTGTTTTCCCGCAGTGACTTTTGTTTTTCTCTCTTTTTATGGCTCAATGCAAATAGTCTGCCTCCCCTGTATCTTCAACAGCTGCTTCTTATCATCACCAGACAGACACACTTCCTCCTCCGCAGACTAAATAAGTTATGAAAACCTAGAGTATCTTCTCCAAAATTAGTACATTTTTAATTTTTAAAATGAAATGTGTGAGCATATCTGTGTATAATATGTATGAAAAGTATGCACACGTTTGCATGTAGAGAAGTGCCCCTGTATATGTGTGGAGACCAGAGGAAAGTAGATGTCCTGATCAGTCACTCTATCTTATTCTTTTGAGACAAGATCCCTTACCTAATAACCTGCAATCTCCAGAAAATCTTCTGCCTCTAACCCCCAAAGCACTGAGGTTATAGGCTTACAGGGCTCTATAAGATTTTTATATGGCTGCTTGGATCCATGCCTCTACAGTAGATGATGCTACTCTCTACCCCATGGTCTCCTGGTTTTACAGTCCAGTAAGAAAAGTACACAGTTCACATATTGTTCAGTATGCACAATAATAGAGATTTACACACTACTATCAAAACAGAGGCAATGAGGCGGGGCTATAGCTCTTCATGAAAGAGTAGCTGCCTAACATGTGCTAGGCCATGAGTTCAATCCCCTGCATCACCCCTCCCCCCCAAAAAAAGATAAATGAAGATTTGCTCCCCCTGAGGTATGTCAGGAATATACACTCAAAAAATCCTGCCCCCAACCTGCCTTCACCAAGAATTTTCAAGGTAGGTTAAGTGTACTTTTAAGTGGTATAAGAAAAACACTATTCCTCAAAGAGTTGAGGGTGTAGAAGGGTTAATGTACAGAATTAAAAGGAAGAGGTATATAAAAGTTGCTTTTCACAATTGTATCTGAATTTGTTTGGTGTATCCCACATTCCTCTGGAAATAAGATCAGCCAGTGTATTGGCATTAGTTAGAACAGCCATTTCTCTCCTACTTCCTAACCCTGTCAATTCTAATGTTATAATCTGACAACAAATCATGAAGTTGGTAGCAAGGACCATGTGATTCCAATGTATCTGCAGACATTATTCCAAGAAAAACATCACTTATATCTGATATCTGTGATTTGTGAGGTGAAGTATGCATCTCAGCATATAGCAAACACAAACATGGTCAGCTTTCAGGGATTTTGCATTTTGTGTAAGTCTCCTCCTTGTGATTATCATCAGCATTATCATTTCAATTTTGTTAATTTTTTCATCATGAAAATTTATATGCTCCCCATATAAAGGACCTCCCACATTTTAAATCATTTTCACTATCTTACCATAAATTTCTTTTGTATTTCTCTTTGTCCAGATTTCCTCCTTTTCATTGTAGATCTGCTTAAGAGTGGGCATGAGTAACCATATGACACAGTCAATAATAGGCTGTCTTGAAATCTCCTCTGCCAAAGCCATTAGTCTCAAACACTTTAATTTAGCCTCAGGTATATATATATTTTTATAACAGCAGAAAGTAGCCACATTCTTCAACCAAATTCACAAGAATGACCTCTAGGCCACTTACTACTATTCTTCTCCCCTGAAATCTCTTGACCTGAAATGTCATAATCTACATTGCTGACTTCCATGCCCCTTCTAATATATTCCTTTAAGCACTGCTTAAAGTGTTCAACAGCTTTCTTAGTCTAAAGATCCAAAGTCACATTCTGCCAACAAGCAGCATAGTTAGGCCTGTTATAACAATACCACCTCCTAATACCAACTTCTACCTTAGTTAATGTTCTGTTACTCTAAAGAGATCCCATGACCACAGCATTTCTTATAAAGGAAAACATTTGGGGCTTGCTTACAGTTTCAGAGGTTTAGTCCATTCTAATCATGGTAGAGAATATATGGTGACACACAGGCAGATGTATTGCCTGAGAAGTAGTTGAGAGGTTTACATTTGTATCTGCAAACAGCAGAAAGAGAGAAATAGCTGGGAGTTATACATCCGGTTTTGTAGGCAGCAGGGAGAGATACTCTGGGCTTAGAATGGGCTGTTGAAACCTCAAAGCCCATCCTAATGATGTCACTTCTTCCAGCAAGCTCATACCTACCTCAGCAAGGTCACACCTCCTCATCCTTTCAAACAGTGCTACTCCCTAAGCATTCAAATATATATACCTATAGGGGCTATTCATATTCAAACCACCACAACGTTCTGACTAAATATTCAAAATTTCTCTTAGAACTACAATTAGTATTTTTAGTATATGGTTGAGGAAAACAGGTCTAAGAAATGAGAATTCCCAAATGATACAGAACATATAATCACTGGAGGTGCAAAGTCCACACCCAACCCTCTGTTTCTAGTCCTAAGTTCCATGGAACTTACAACTTTACTTCATTAAATGCAGACACACATGATATCATATCCAGGCAAAGAGGCTAATCACAGAACGGTCTTTCAGGGGATCTAATACCTCATCCAATAATGAAGAAGTCTGTGGTTTCTGAGAAAAATTGGGCAAACAAGAGCAGTGCCTTCCTAGCATCTATTAAGAAATCATCACTGTGTGTAATCAAGGGCTTCACCCTGAGTTTGAAAGACAGGAGAATCATGAAAGAAAGAAACCCCCGGCAATCAGTCGAATCGTCTCCTAACTCGTAAAACAGGTGGGGCTTCAAGTGCTTCCTCCACTACCAGTCACATAACATGGAGTTATTTAATAATGTATTTTTTGATAAAGTGAAGTTGTGCAATGAATGGCCTCTAAAATCAAATGGAAGAAATTCAGTACAAACTGAGACTCGTTCTCATTCTTGTTTGGGTGGTGATGGGGGCAGCTTTGTTGAGGTATAATTTGTATACCATTTCCTTACCTATCTCTGTTTGCAAGGTTTTTGGTGTATTCTGAGGGCTATGTGACCTTTGCCATAATAACTGCTGAGGATTTTAATCGTCAAATAATCTCCATATGCATTAGCAGTCCTTTCTCAGCTGCCTACTTTACCAAGGTACTAGACAACATTAGCCTATATTATCTTTCTGTGGATTTGCCTACTCTTTGTATTTCATACTTATAGAGATTCTATGATGCATGTGGTTTTATGAATGGTTTATTTCACTTGAGATAAATATTCAAGTTCACCCAGGCTATCCTCTGTATCATTAATTGTATGTCACCTTTCTTAGAGAGAAGCAAACAGCTAGTCATAGCCCATAACACATTTAGAGCAGAACAAAGAAATTATTACACCCATATCTGGCTTGATGAAGTAGTAAGCTTATTAGTTACTTACAAGGGCCTGTATACATGATTACTTCACAAGAACATATGTTACTTAAAGACAGATGCACAAGTGGTTATTGGGTAAAACTGCTTCCCTGGAATTCCCTGCAAAATTTTCAGGCAGTTCTGCTGAAGTCTTCTCTTCCTAAACTACTATTTTCTGTTTATATGGCCTCTGTGAAGAGCTTTTTATGAATTTTATAACTTTATAAACTTCCTGAGTCTTGTAGGTTTTATGAGCTTTCTGAGTCTCTTAAGTTTCTTCCCCTTCCTGGGCCATAGGAACCTCCTTGCCCCCTTTAGAAAGAAACATATCAATTTGGAGGAAATATTTATCTGTCAGTGATTCGTACCTTTTAAAGCATACTAAGTAGGGTTCTATTACCTTCAATGACTGTATTTTATCTATCCACTTATTTAATATCCCCTTGGGTTGTTGTTCATTTTAGCCTGTAACAACCATGCTGCTAAGAAGATGTGCACAAGTTTTGTGTAGATGGATATTTGCATTTCTTTGATAGAGTTTCTGGGATATATGGTTATACTTTATTGTTTTGAGCAACTACTAAGCTCTTTTACAAGGGCACTGAACCATTTTCCAGTCTCATTAGTCATATATGAGGACACCAACTTGTTTAATTTCTGCAACACGTGTTACCGTTTGTCATTTTGCATGTGTTTGTATTCTTAGTGGTTTGTAAACTGGTGTCTGCTTTGGTTTAGATTGTTCATTTATCACATTTTTAGTGGGTTATGAACTGCATTCTACTGGTGCTTTATTTACATTACTCCAACAATGAGTAAGGTTGACTATCATCTTATCTCTTGGCATATTTCTTGGGGGAGATATACGGTCACCTCCTTGGCTCGTTTTTAATTGAATTATTTGACTTTGTATCACTAAGTTATAAGACATTTGACAGTATTCCAGCATCAAGACCCTCATCAAAGATATGATTGGCAGGCATTTTCTCCCAGTGGAGAAATGTCTCAGTTCTCCTTATTCACAGTAACATTTGTCATTGTCAGTGTTTAGGGTTTTACTCTGTTCTGTTTTCCCACTCTCACAGATGAGCTGTAGAATTCTCTTGTTAGTTTGATGTGAAATCCCTAATGATTTAGGATGTTCAGTATCTTTCCTGTTTTCTATGCAGATGCTTTCTGTATCAAGTTCACCTTCAATATCTAAAGATGGCTGTTCTGACTACAGGTTTCATTTCTTATGTTCTTTATTTTGTAACTTACACACACACACACACACACACACACACTGTAATCACTGGCCTTGGCTCTTCTGATGAAAGACCAAGGTATATCATTTCCCTTTTAACATTTTTGCAGTGATATGTTTGTGAAAAGCTTATATTAAAAACAAAAACAAAAACAAAAAACCCCAAAACCTTTCTTGCTTATCATATGATGTAAAAAGAAGGACAGTGATAAAGGCAAACTGTCAAATTTAAGGGAACCAGAAATTTCTGGTTTTGAAAATTCCCAGAGACTCAAAATGACAAGCATCACTTCAACTAAGAAATAGCTGTGAAACTAGTCATTGTGACACATAAATGTAGCATCCAGGACAACTACACACATCCTTATGTGCAGACATGCTGCTTCTAAAAACTAGCCTTTTAGTTAGTGTTTAAATAATAGATTTCATTATGACATATTTACATATATGTCATCATACTTTAATCATATTTGCTTCCAAATGTTCTACCTTGTCTCCCTCCACCTCCGACTGATCTGTTTCCATGCCACAAACAGTTCCTCTTCTGTTTTCAGGATATACATACATACAAACATACATACTAGGCACATGCACATATGTGTGTATGTATGTATGTATGTATGTATGTATGTATGTATGTATGTATGTATAATATACATAAAAGAAATGTGCAGCATTTTGGACATAATTTTATTTCATTTTGGAAAGCAGCTGTGATGATTGCTGAGTGAGAATAAACCTATTTATGGTAGCACTTGTAAAAAGTGGCTCATTGTTCTACATTGAGATGAGGAAAGATATGTGGCAAATTGGGAAGTAACGGACTTGTTTGTATACTATGTTGTGATAAGAAGCATCTACATGTGGCAACAGGAGTTTGTACAATTGGATAATATATAGTTAATTTTCTCTAAGTTAAACCTAGTGAGCTGATAAATCCTTAGATTCACTTCAATTGATTCTCTGGTTATCTCTTACATCCATGCTTCATTTTAAAATTTAATTTCTGTAACTAAATATTTCCTATATTAATTGTACCCCAACATTTATTTTAACTTCTAGTTTTTATTTTATTTAAATTTTCAATTCTTATTTCATCACACTTTGAATACTTTAGAATTCCAAAGCAATGTTAGGGCTCCTAATAATCTCCTAGAGTGGTAAAGATTCTATGTGGAGTAGAAAGAGCACACATTCTCTTCTTCAGTGAAGTATTCTGTAAACATTGAGTGCACTGGATTATTTTGTATTATTCTTTAGTCTATATTACATATATTTTTTACAAAGGTGAGTAAGTAGCTTAGTAGCTATGTATGAACATATAATACCAGTTTTATCAAATACTGAAAAAGTACTGTGATCTCAATTATATAATGGTAGGTTTTTTCATTATTTTTCAGCCCTTAAAGCCCATACAATGAACACCAATTATCAGTTGTGAACATTTCTTCCCTGATGCATTGATCATTTACTGGCATGTATCATCCTTATATACATACATTCCTTGTCAGGAAATCTACTTTGTGTGCTGTACAGGAAATTCTGTCTTGTGGATTAGCATTTCCATGATATCCTACCTTTACACCTTGAGAGTGTTCACATGTTCAAATCAGACTTCATACTGACATTTTTCTAGATATTTTTTTTAGAACTTGACCTTGTCTTTATACTTCATGTATTTAGTTGACATAAATGTGTCATATTACCAATAGTTTATTTAAACAATTATATCACTGTTTTCCTCCTTCCAACCTATTGTTCCTCATTCTGTTTTGTCTTTTGTAGAAAAATCAGATAAAATTTATGAATTACTATATATACCATTGACATCATTCTTGATTCTTTTTTTGTCATCGAGGCATCTATTCTATGTCTATAATAAACATCTGTAATTCACTATAGTACACCTCCAATTTCAATAGTGCCCTTTTGTACATAATATAACATTGTAAGACAGCATATGCTAAAATATCTCCTGCCATCACCTACTTTTAGATGTCACCTTAATGGTATAAAACTTAATATTCAATTTTTTAAACATTTAATTACTTTTTAAGTGATTAAAATATATATAATGTCTTTTTATTAGATATTTTCTTTATTTACATTTCAAATGTTATCCCCTTTCCTCGTGTTCCCTCTGAAAATCCTCTATCCTCTCCCCCCTCCCTCTGCTCCCCAACCTACCCACTCCTGCTTCCTGGCCCAGGCAGTCCCCTATATTGGGGCATAGAACCTTCACAGGACCAAGGGCCTGTCCTCCCACTGATGACCAACTAGGCCATCCTCTGCTACATATGCCTCTAGAGCCATGAGTCCCTCTGTGTGTTTTCTTTGGTTGGTGGTTTAGTCCCAGGGAGCTCTGAGGGTTAGGTAAGATCATATTGTTTTTCCTCCTATGGGGCTGCAAACCCCTTCAGCTCCTTGGGTACTTTCTCTAGCTTCTTTATTGATAAAAAATATATGATAATTTCTTCTCTTTATTGAAATATTTACCATATCTAGTGGTGCTTATTTTTTTCTTCACATATGAATGCAGATACTTTCCATTCATCTAAAGAACTTGTTCTGGGCTGGAAGGATGGCTCAAGGAGACTTGAATTTTTTTTCCCATGAGGCATATGACAAAAGGAGAGAACCCACTCTCTCAAAATGTTTTCTGACTTTCACATAGACATAGTGACACGAATATAGACAAACACACACACACATGCACACACAATAATAAACAAACAAATAAATAAATAAATGTAAAAATAATAACTTGTTTTAACATTTTGTGAGGTGTACATTTGTTAGTAATGGATTGGTTTTTCTTCTCTTCATCTTATAAGTCATCATATTACTTTCTTTATTGAGAAATTTTTGCTCTGAATACTCTAGACTGAATTTTTTTCTCTTAAAAATCTTTAGGCACCATTGCTTGTCTTGCATGATTTTCAGCATGAAATGAAATTCTTACTGACAATTACTTTATACTGCATGCACTATGGGTCCCTCTTCTACTGTTTCTTGTCCTCTTTACATTATTGTTTTATTTTTTTCTTCCATCCTGAGTGTTTGCATCACTTACTTTGTATGAGTTTTAAATTTAAAACTTGCTTGTTTGCCAAGGTTTGGGATATGTATGGGTTTGTAATTTCATCCAATCTGTAAACTATTGGCTCTCATTTATTCTATGGTGGTTCGTTTCAATTGTTGATTTGACACAATGATGAATCACCTGGGAAGGGAGGCTCATGAGGGATTGTTTAGATTATATTGACTTGTGATCAAGTGTGTGGGAAACTATATTGATAACACTAATAGGATTTGCCCAGTGCAGGTCATTTTGAACTTCTAGCCACCTTTCCCGAACCCCCAATCTGTCTCTAGACCACTTGGCTCTGAGTTCTCCTGTTCTGTACTCTGCTAGGAGAACTCTAGACAGAATCTGTGGCAACACTGTACTTCTTTCAACTATCTCTCACTTCCCAGGGGCAGTGTTCTACACTAGGTGACACCGTTCCCTAGAACGTGGGTTGGGAACTGTATGAATGTAGGACGGGATATGAGCACTAGCAGAGAGGCATTCTTTGTTCTGTTTCTTGGCTGTGGGTGCAATGTCCATCTGTCCCAAACATCTACTGTTGTGACTGGTGGTAACCTAGAACTCTGACTGCTTTTATCATAGTATTTTATCACAGAAACAGAGAGGGAATCTAAGAATTTTTTGTGTCCTTCTTTTCTTGTTGCCTTTGAGGTTTCAGTTGCACTTGTTACAGATTGTTTGATGTGACACAGTAGGCTGTGGTCAGGAATGCCTAGTCTTAGTCAGTTTTTTTCCCATTTTTATCTTAACTATTTTTTTAGCAGAGGCTATAATGAACTTAATCCATTATTCTATTCACTGTATTTCAATTTTAATTCTACCTATTGTATCCCTAATATTTTTATTTGGTGAATTTTTATGATTTCTATTTTATTTGTATCATGTTATAGTCAACTTTACTTTATTCCTTTGCTGCTAATTACAGTATTTGTCTCAGATTTGAGTCTGTTTATATTAAATGATTATCTCCTTGTATGAGCACATATTTTTGCTCATATGAATACCTGGTAATTCTTATTTGTGTGTCAGAAATTTTCTACTTTATGTTGTTAGTTAGTTGTTCGTGGTTTCAGACTATATTTTAGAAGGTAGTTGTTTGCTATGAATTACTTTGATGCATTTTGGTCTTGAGTTGTTGAGAAAATCAAGTGGGTTCTTTGGTCTAGAGTTAATTAATTTCTGCTGACAACCCATCTTTGTGAATTTTTTCCAAATGATCCATGCTTTTTAAGATCTTTCTGTAGCTGAAAATATAAATTACTTCCAGTTCTCAGAATTCTAAGGATTCATCATATAATCTCTTTGACTATTCAAAATACAATCTCTGTCTATACCAAAATAACCACATTTAAAAGTAGAGTTATTCTCCTCTACCCCCAAAATGTCCACAGATTACTCTTAAATCAGTGGTGGAAAAGCACCCCTCTCAGGTTGTGGACCTCTCTATATAAATCATCTTTTCTTTGGTACTCTAGCCACATTTTTCACACATCAGTTTCTGGCTTTTTAAGAGAGACCACAATGCTCTGTTTGACTTACCCTGTTCTATGCTACAGGGTAAAAGCTACTGGCAGAATTTGGGGTAGAACAGGATACCTTTCATTCACTTTACACTTCCCAGGAACCAGTTCTCTATGTCTGTTGATCAGTTCATGAAGATAATTTTTTTGTGTGTAATGTGAGGTTTTCTGGCTAATTTAGAGAGATAGACATGAACTCTAGTAATACATTATGGCCAAATCTGAAGTTTCACATTTTTTTCTGATAATGGTCTTAGGCAAAGCTATTCACTACTATGGTGTTCAGTTTCTACTTTTATAAATGTGATAATAACCAGAAAGTCCTAGGGGCCAGGAAAGCAAGAGGCTCCCAGCACCCAATGGATGAGGTTAGCTGAAATGCCTAACAAAGGGGAGGAAGAACCTGTAGAGACCATACCCAGAGGTTAGGCAAGGCCCCCAGTTGGGGGGTGGGGCCACCCACTCATCTCCAAATTTTTAACCCAGAATTGCTCCTGTCTATAGGAAATATGGGGACAAAGTATGGAGCAGAGACTGAAGGAAAGGCCATCAAAAGACTTCCCCACCCCATATACAATCCCATATACAGACACCAACCCAGACACTATTGTGGATGCCAAGAAGTGCTTGGTGACAGAAGCCTGATATAGCTATTACCTGAGAGGCTCTGTCAGAGCCTGACAAATACAAAGGTGGATGCTCGCAGCCAAACATTGGACTGAGCATAGAGACCCCAATGGAGAAGTTAGGGAAATGACTGAAGAAGCTGAAGGGGTTTGCAACCCCATAGAAGAACAACAATATCAACCAACCAGACCCCCAGAGCTCCCAGGGACTAAACCACCAACCAAAGAGTACTCATGGAGGGACCCATGTTTCCAGTTGCATATGTAGCAGAGGATGACCTTACCTGGCATCAATGGGAGGAGAGGCCCTTGGTCCTCATAAAGCTCGATTCCCCAGTGTAGGAGAATGCTAGGGTGGTGACGTAGGAGTGACTGGGTGGGTGAGGGAACACCCTCATAGAAACAGGGAGAGAAGGCAGGGGAAAATGGGAAGAAATGAGGAAAGGGAATAACATTGGAAATGTAAATAAATAAAATATCCAGTAAAAATATTCTAAAATTTTACTTTGACAAAATATCATCAAAGAAGCTATTTATTCCTCCACATTTTTCCTCCTTTTACATCTTCTCTATGTCTTCCTTAAGAGCTTAACTTGATCTTAGAGAAGATACCATATTAATTGTTTGAAGTTTATATGCTATTCCTGGCCAAGGCTCACCCTGTCCATTTCACTTCTAAGTGATGCTCTGCTCGTCTTTCCTTTCTGAAGCCCACTCTTTCTCCTTCATCAATGAAAAGAACATTTAAGGAGAAGATAAAGGTCTTAGAAGATATGAGACGATCTGTGTTACTGAGACACCAGCATGTCTCATGACTGAAGAGCCCTCTTAAGTTTGACTCATCCCTTTGTGAAGCAAGGGGTCCTCTCACCTCTGTCACCCTAAAGCAAGTCTCTTATCGAGGTCCAGACACCAAACAAATACATCTCACCATGATTTGTAGGTTATGGTCAAAACTAATTCATGTGCTCAGGACTGTAGGAAGGTTTACTCTGCCATTAATATGAGAGTGTCCCCTACACTTCCACCAACACCCTCTTGTTACCTTATGAACTTGGTACCTTATAGATTATTGAACTCAAGAACCATCTTCAATAGGCTCAGGGGAAGCAGCTGGTATCTGTGCTTTCTCTGCATTCTGTTCATGTGTCACTTATGTTTGAAGTAGAACTTTCCAGAATTAATAACTAGTTAAGAATCATATTGTAGAATTATAAACTGACTTCATCCTTGGCTTTCCAGAAACTGATTGCTTGCAATTCATTTGACCCACTGGTGTGACAGAAAAACCTTCTAGTATTTGGAAAAAATTCTCCTGTGTCTTTACTGTCCTGGCAACATATTCTAGTAGTTCTGGTTTGAATATGATTAGAATGTATGTGGGGTTAATGAAAATGCAAGAATCTGAATCTATTGTTCTTAACTGTTATGGTTGGTAGCCACACTTCCTTTGAGCTGAATTAGAATGCTTTGTTATGATGTGGGAACCTGGAGTAACATATAAGAATGAAACTAATATGTCACAGCTTATTGGAGGACAATGGTAGAATCAGGAAATGTCCTTGTCATTCTCACGAGGTCAATGGAAGATTTTGCCAAGGGAAATGATGGATCATACCCAGTCTTACTCATTTCAGTAAGGCTATCAAAGGGCATCTTCTTTCTGCTTCAGATTTTCAATGTCTACATTTTCTTTTCCCCTAGCTCTTAGATTTTCCCCCCTAAATCAGCAACATCTTTACATCTAACTTATTCAAAAGTTGCCCAGTTCTCCTTTGTATCCATTCTTGCACATAGACGAAGCCTTCACCTAAAGAGTAGAGTGTCCAATGAATATTTTCAATGTTAACAATTGAGACATGGAACTTTCTCATGGCTCATAATTCTAGTTCCCCACAGTATTTCCCTGTGAGGTGAATTTTCATTTCGTAAGGGTGCCCCCAATAAGAGTACTCCATAAATTTCATAAATTCATTGTTTTTAATAGCTGAGTAGTACTCCATTGTGTAAATGTACCACAGTTTCTGTATCCATTCCTCTATTGAGGGACATCTGGG
>NC_034594.1:141568697-141586189 GCF_900095145.1 Mus pahari
ATAGGGAACTTTCGGGATAGCATTTGAAATGTAAATAAAGAAAATAAAGAAAAAAAAAGAGTACTCCATGAACACCATCCAGAATAGTGCTCTCTTCCAAAACACACACACACACACACACACACACACATACACACACACATACACACACACACACATACATACACACACACATGTCAAGCAAATTTGGCCCATAGCACAGTGGCACAGTCCAGAGGTAGTAGTGGCACATCCTGTCTTCACCCAAGAAGACTTCCCATCTCAGGAACAAAGCCTCTCTGCTTTATGTCTTTCCTTGCTTTTGTTTTGTTCTGTTTGCTTGTTTTGTGGGGGTAGTTTTGGTATTTTTTGGTTGGTTGGTTGGTTGGTTGGTTGGTTGGTTGATTTGGTCTTGCTATAAATCTCCAACCTGAATAAGCCCAGGCAATGAAAACACAACTCAATTAATATGAATACATGTTGTGTGCCTAGATTGGACAGATCAACCATTACTCTACCATCTTTCCCGTATAAGAGACCCCTTAGAACTTGCGGTTTCTCCAGGCCAGGTGCTTCTGCTCTACTTTCCTTCGACAAAGCGCTCTCTTCTCTCTCTCTCTCTCTCTCTCTCTCTCTCTCTCTCTCTCTCTCTCTCTCTCTCTCTCTCTCTCTCCCTTCAGCTCCACCTTCCTCTCTTTCTCTGCCCAATCATTGGCTCTAGCCTTTTTTTATAAATTAAGGTGGGAAAAGTTTTACAGGAAATCACCTGAGCTCTGAGTTCTGACTCATTCCTTGTTCGAGGCCCCTTACAGAGGGATGGAATTAACATCAAATACAGTTGACCCAGGGCTATCCTCATCAGTTTGACTTGGTTTTTCTCCCCCGTGTTAGCCCTTTCTTGACCTGTTTTCTTAAATAAATACTAGGATGCTGCTTCCTGTTCAAGTCTGACAGTTTCCCAAGAGGAGGAGAGAAGGGAGAGTGGCTTTTACTTTCTTCCTCCACCTCCTCTGTTCACTTCCCTTGGATCCCTGTCCCCTCCCCCCACCCCCCAGAGGCCCCCCCCAATTGTCCCCCCCACACAATTGTCAATTTCTCAATCTAGCCCTCTCTCCCTAGCCAGTTTTCTTCCCTACTAAGCCCCTCTTGTTTTAGGAAGTTTGTGAGGGCAGCTGGAGAGGTGAATTGTGCTCCCTGACACGTATGCAAAAGTATTCTATGATATAGTGGATCTGGAAGCCCCTATTAGAGAAGATTTACTGTTCTGTTCTAAGGTTGCTCTCCAGGTTGAAATTGGCTGACAAGGTCTCAGCTAGCATAGGATTTATTCCTACATATTAAATTATTTTTTTTTAATTAGTTCAATGCCCGGGTCATTTCTAAACCAAAGAAACGTAAAATAACGAAGTTTCCTGAAGTCAAAAGAAAACAGGCTGTGGTTTGAGTCAGTTGTCAAGTTTCTACAAAACTGTTTGCAGCCCCCAAGCCATTAAGCACTTCCATACATCAGTGTAAGCTCCAGGAATGCACATTCAGCCCAGTCCTTCACAAATGAATTCCTGTTGCTCCCAGTCTTCTCAGCCTTTGCCTAAAAACCAAATTTAACCCACCCTCACCACTGGCTCTGTTTTTAAGGCAAGCATGAAGAGCATGTAGAAATCTTTAGCAGTAAGGCAGAACTTGGGCATTTTCAGTTCATCTGAAATCCTTTCCGCATCCCTGGTTGTATGAGTACAGGAATATGGGAGAGGTAGAAGGCGGGTGTGTGTGCCTGCCAGATTGTGGGGAGGAGGTATTATTGCCCGAGCGTGTGCACACACAGACACACATACAAACCCCAGATGGTAACTAGATGAGGGAGAGAAGCCAACAACACCAGGAGTTATTTTGGGACTAAAGCAAGGAATCTTCATATGGCTTGGATTTTTTTTATCCAAGCGTCGCTTACATGTGACAGGCTCCTCAGCGTGGTGGAGGCTCGTCCATTGATCAAGTCAGAGTCATTCCTTAGGTTCTGAAACTTTGGGAATGGAAGGGGGACAAGTCAGGGACCTTTTATAATAAACCAGAAATACTGCAGATTCCATAAAAGAGACCTTGTCACCATTCTCCCAGTTACCTTAATGAAGGTGTGCATAGAACAGTGACATCCCAGGGCAGTGCAAAGTCCTAAGACAGCCTCTGCTTGCTTATTAACTGTACTGGTTATGAGGAATTGATGAGGCTAAGAAAACTGAAGTCTGATCAGCTTTTCAACTAGCTTTGGAAACATTCCCATCACGAGATGCACCATTGACACTGGCCAGTGCATTCACAACTTCAGGCTGTTCAAACAAAGGGTATGGAGGAAGGACAAAGAGTGCTGAGTTCCAAATCAGCTCTGGGAAGATGGGAGTTTATTAATGTCACCTTGTTTATATCAAGGAGAGTAGTGGCATCCATATGCAAAACACGTGGACCACCACTGCCGCCCTCCATTTTAATAGTTCTATCTTCTTAATCAGTAGTAAATCTCTCTCTTTAAAGAAAGAAAAGATTCATTTTATTGTGTGTGTGTGTGAGGGGGGGGGGTATTTTAATCTGTGAATCAGTGTATGTAGTGCCTGTAGAGGCCAGAAGAGGGGGTCAGATCCATTGTAACTTGAGTTAACAAACAGTCATGAGCCGCACCATGAGAGTACTGGAAATGGAAGAGGGCCATCTGTAAAAGCAAAAGGTACTCTTAACTCCAGTGCTCTCCAGAGCTCGCCAGTGCTCACCAGTCCCAGTCAGTAAATGGTAAACACCACTGAGAGGGGTGCTGGGAGTTCAGGGGTAACTTTATTTTTATAGTACTGGGGAGTGATTGAACACAGGGTCTCATGCAGATTAGGACACTGCCATCTGCTAACTCATATGCCCTGCCCTCTTCTCACATGTTAAGTTTTTTTCAGTGGGGGTGGGGAGAGTCTCATGCCATGCTGAGGCAGGGTTTGAATTTCTAGTCTGTCTCTGCCTGGCCTCCCAAAGAAGCTGGGTTTACAAACCTAGGACGCTATGCTGGCCTTTAGTCTCATCTTTAGTAACATTCTTTATCTGAAGTTCAGTGAAAATATTTTTCTCTTCTACAGTGTTTGAAAAGCTTGCTTCTTCTGTGACCAATGCTAATATCATTTTTCTCTTCTGGTGGGCAGCAAGATGCCACCAAATTAATGTGCCAAGCTCTGTGTCAGGTGCTGGACATAGGAACATGAGGATGACACGAGTCACCGACCTGGGGGAGTAAATGGACTAGAGATGAGACAAGGACATAAATAATAACCCAATGGTACTGTGCTGAGTGGCTTAGCAGATGTATGCCCATGATGCTGTGAGAACACAGGAGAGGGAATGAAGACTCTGCATGTGGGGTACACTATAACTCTCATTGCACAGTTTCCTATCCTAAAGCAAGGATGCAATCAAAGCTTATACAATGATATTGCCCTTGCCCTTAAGGGAGGTTTGAGACAAGCGCAACTTTGCAAAACTTGAGTAACAGCCAATACATGTGCATCTATTACTGTGTTGAGTTGGTTTACTTTCTATGAGAATTATCTAGTTTCCCTAGTCCTTTGGATGCAGAAATTTTTCCCTTCCTCAAATCAGCGTTCCTACTAATGATAATAAAATATTATAGTCTACCCAGGGAGCTGGAACTTATCAGATAAAGATATGGGGCAAAGAATAGACAGCCCCTCTTGAGTAGAAAGACTTAAGCTCAAGCCTGTGATCTGACAACAGGCCCTGTCCAGCTCTTGAAGGAAGTCCTTCAAAGAGCACTGTAGCAGTGAAGGCAAGGAGGTGGTGGGAGAGATTCGGTGATGGATTGCAATCCCGGTTCTTGCTACACACGAGACCTAGTCATACTCATCTCCTTCCTGCTGTATGATTATGAAGCCAAACTATTCCTTTTCTGTCTCAGTTAACGTATCAACTACTTGTTGCTTGTTTTGAAGAATCCAGGTAATGAAGGTGGGTAACAGATGCAGCAACAAGTTTCCTTTCCAGAAAAAAAAAAAAATCTATTCAGACTTGCATGTGTGAATTCACTAATGTAAAAGTGAACTCTGCCTTCAGACTCCAGTTATATGGTGTTAGTGACTCTTTTTTTTTTTTTTTTTTCAGAAACCATTCCTGCAGCCCACAGTAGATTGCTCCATTAGGAAAGCTTTGCACTCTAGAAAGAACAGACAGCAATGCACTCTCATTGAATCTTAATCACATACTCCGATCCAAATTTGGGATAAAGACTGAGCTTTGCACCCATTCTCCAAATATGCTTCTCCTACAGATGTAGAATTGTATAGCAGTGCCTGCAGATTGGATACCAAGGCAAGAATTCGGAAGTTGATTGGAGAAATGGGGAAGTATTTACTTGAAACTTTGAATGAAACCCGTCCAGGACTGGGTCTTTCCGTCTCCCACTCTGCTTCACTCCCATGTCTCACAGTTGTGGTAAATTCCTCACAAGTTGTAGACATAAAGGAAGATCACAGTTCAGGGGTATAGTTCATCGTAGCAGATAAGGTCCGGTGGCAGGAGCTTGAGGTAACTGGCTGCACAGTCAGGATGCAGGGACTGACTCAGGCTAGTGTTCAGCGAGATTTTTCCTTTGTATGCAGTCAAGCCCCAACTCGTGGAGCCCTGCCACCCCTGGATGCAGCGAGTCCTCCCAACTCAGTTAAACAAACCCAGGTAATACATCGCGGATGTCTCAGAAACTTGTCTCCTGCTGAGTTTAGATCTAGTCAAGGTGTCAATCAAGGTATACTCCTCAATCTGATGTCCTCAATCTGATGTCCACTGTAGTTGGAGCCATCACAATATAATGCTCACACAAAGAGGTCTGATAGGAAGAACCCTCTTCCTCTGGTCCTAGGACATATCGTCTCACAGGTCCGGGCATCATAACTCTTTTTCTGTAAATCTCCTTGTTTCCTTCCATCTTTATTCCTAGTTCCCTTGATAGGGCGCTCATTGTGTTTTTCTAAGTCTAATTTAACACCATTCTATCTGGTCTCCCTGCTTCTGTTCTTCATCTGTAATCCAAAATTTCACACAGGTATCCAAGTGAATTTGTCAGAAATGCAAATTCACTCCTGCTACTTTCCTATTCAGAGTTGCCTAGGAGAGTGATGTGTCATCATGGGGACCTTAGCATGGCAGCCAAGAGAGACACTGCCGTGGTCACTGTTCCTGAACTCTTTCATGACTTACCACTCAGCATCTACACATATTTCTTCCAGCCATTCCAACTCCCTCGTGCTGTGTCCCTTTCCTCTTATTCTTTCTCCTCAGGAACCTTTTGTTCCTTGGACCAGGATTAGGATATCCACAGTGCCTAATCACAGGCAACAGCAAAAATAGCACTATGTGAAATTCTGGATTGAAAAATACTGGAAAAATAAAACAAGTGCCACATTGTGTTGGGTTTCCTTAGTGATGGCTCCTTCCCTTCCCTCTGCTTCATGTCAAACCCTCAAAGGAAGTTTTATGACATCTGGGGTGTGTTATAGCTGGGTCAAATGGTAACAGAAGGATTCTTGGTAGATTTCCAAATGCTGTGTGTATGGGACCTGGAAAGTCACAACTTGCCATCACTTATGTCTTAGCTATTTTCCTGGTAATAGACCCACACATCTCCCCTGCCCCACCCCACCCCTGAGACCACCTTTCAACTCATTAGGGAAAGAAGGGAAGACACTGCCCGTGTGTGAATCCTGTCCTGACAATGCAATTGCTTGCCTTCAAGTAGAGCTTGGATCTTTTTTTTGTATGTGTGTGTGTGTATGTGTGTGTGTGTGTGTGTGTGTGTGTGTGTGTGTGTGTGTGTGTGTGGTTTTTTTTCTCCCCAAGCAATTACTTAAATGGTGTTTTGGCCCCTTTTTCTCTGAAGCAGGACATAACCTTTATTGACATTGTGGCTGCTGCCACATCTGTTAAGCTGACAGAAAGAAGGAGCTGGCCAATCCTTATGATGGATTCGGTGTTGTCAAGCCTTCAGCACAATTTGTCATGGGGCAAAAGGAAGCCTGTTGCCAGTGGAAGGTTCCTCAATGCTCCCTAGGAGGAAGACCACACAATCCTCCCTAAGAGGATGACCACACAATCCTCCTGAGGAGGAGAACCACATTTCTTTTTTTCCTATCATGGGCATCTTTGTGCTCTGGAGTAAGACACAGAGAAGTTCAGAGCCCAACTCATAAAGGGACTGTCAGCCATTGCTTGAAAGACTTGCAAGCAACTCCCCACATTCTAATAAGAAAAACTTATCAGGACTAGACCCTTGATTCTCAATCATGCAGATAAACTTTTTAAAGGCAAGCAAGCAAGCAAGCAAGCAAGCAAGCAAGCAAGCAAGCAAGCAAGAAAGAAAGAAAGAAAGAAAGAAAGAAAGAAAGAAAGAAAGAAAGAAAGAACTGTGGTAAGAGCAAGGGATAGAAAAGGCTATGGGTGGAAACACACATAAATCTGAGGATAAAGTGTCATGAGGCTTGCCCTGGAAGGCAGTTCACTCTGTGCATTTTGTGGACTAAGTTGCATCTACACCCACAGTCAAGGTTCTCTCCCACTCAGTGCAGAGAACTTTGTGATTTAGCAATCTTAAGTAGACTTGGCATTCAAAGAGGGGCTGTAGTTACAGACCATACTAAGCCGAGGTCCTCTGGAGGCAATAAATACCGAGGCGATGCTATCTCGTGGGCTTGGGGTATGTCATTCCCTTGAAAGTCAAGGAGACAGCTGATTTAGTGTTTCCAGTTAGGTCACAGAAAAGTCAGTGGCGGCTGCTTCCAGCTGAGTTCAGAGTCTGAATATTTATGGTATCAATCTGAAATCCAGATAACCACAAATAATATAAATCCATTAACTCCTCTACAAGCAGAGCTTTTTGGCTGTTAATGCCTTGATTGCTAAGTTCCTTCAGGATGGATCTCTCTCTCTCTCTCTCTCTCTCTCTCTCTCTCTCTCTCTCTGTGTGTGTGTGTGTGTGTGTGTGTGTGTGTGTGTCTGTGTCTCTGTGTCTCTGTGTGTGTGTGTGTCTGTGTATCCTTAACTTATTAATTTCTCTACTGAATTTGTGCACTTGTGTCAGGCTTCTCTAATATGATTAAGGCAGCTTCCCAGAATAATGAGACAGGAGCGCCAATGCTGGAAGTGGCCATCCCATAACTGTTGAAAGACTACTTTTGACAGTCCATCAGAGGTCCCCAGTGTTGATATTCAGAGCTTCTACCATTTACACAGAGAATGTGGCTTACTCACTCATTACACATGAAGTCCCCTGATTTATGTGTTTTTTTCTACAGTGATGAATTGCTCATCACATAATAATCATATCTCATCCATCCTCAGACACTCTAGAAAGCAGACAGTTGGCATGTCCAGTGATTTAACAAAAAACAAAAAACAAAACAGAACAAAACCAGAAAACAACAGCAAAAACCATGATATTTGTATGATAGGTGCACTCACCGCTCATGAGATTTTGTGTGAGCTTCACAAAGGCTCTATGAAATAGGCAAGTTTTTGAATGAGCAAAGATGAGATTTCACAGCCATAGTAAAGGGACTTGAACATTTTAACCAGAGAAGTTTGCATAGGGCAAACCAAAGCACTCATGCTTGGCAGCTCTCAGCCTAGGATTGACAGTCTTAACTCTAGAACAACTTCAGTCTGGCCTCCTTAGTAGATTTTGCCAGAGAGAGCAAGGCAGAACCATGACAGTCCCTGTTCCTTCAAAAGGTGCCAAAGCAAAGGACCAAGAAGATCAAGCACAAGCCATCACATCACCATACCCCCAAATACACTACAAAGCACTAGTAACTCAAACAGCACAGCAGCTACAGAGTCTGATACACAGACCAACTGAAAGGGAAAGGATGCTCAAGAGAAATCTGTGAATTCATAACCAACTAACTCAACAGAAGTGCTAGAGATACACATTGGAAAACAATGCCCTGTTCAGCAAATGGTGCTGGAAAGACTGGGCATCCTACTCAGAAGATTGAAATTCAATCCATTCAAACTGGATCACAAACCCAAATATAAGACCTGGAACTCAAAACCTCTAGAAGAAAAATAAAAAAGGAAAACAAGCAAACATGCATACACAGAGGGGGACACAATTCACATTAGCACAGGTGATGATTTTTGGATAGGACATCAAAAGTACAAAAAATGAGTTTATAATAACTAATAATTTCCTTCTGCTCTGCGGAAGAAATGATCAACAAACTGAGGACAAGCTACAAAATGATTTAAAAACATTTCAGCTGTTCATCTGATAAAGAAGTTGTATCCATAATCTATTAAGAACCAACAGCAATGCTACAAATATTCCTATTGAAATGAGAAAAGTACAAAAATTAAAAGTTCTAAATCATTTGTCATCGGGGAAATGGAAGCCAAAACGATGTGATATCATCTCATCCTGGTTGAACAAAGCTTTCACCAAATGCTTAAAAATAAATGTTGGCATTCATATGGGAATAAGGGAATTCTCATACATGGTTGGAGAAAATAGAAATTAGTACAGGCACAGTGAAACATAGATTCCTCAAGAAATTACAAGTAGATCTAATATATTATGATGGTTAATCTCAATTGCCAACTTGATGAAATCCAGAATCACCCATGAGATGATCATCTGAGCATACTAGCAGGGGATGATCTTCATCATGTTAATTGGTGTGGGAGGACCCATCCTCTGTGGGTAGCTCCATTCCCTGAGATTGGATCTGAATCCTGAACTGGAAGGAGAAAGTGAGCTGCGACTAAGTGTTCATCACCTTTTTCTTCCTGTTACCAGCGAGTCCTACCTTTCATCACTTCCCTACCAGGATCGTGTGGACTCTTGAACTGTGAGCCAAAAGGACCCCTTTTTCCTTTACATTGCTTTTGTTGCAGCATTTTATCACAGCAATGGGGAAATAAACCATAATGTGGTCATCTAAATTCTAGATACATGTCTAAAGAAAATGTCATCAGCCTGTCAAAGGAAAACAGTTTGTGTTGATTGCTTCGTTATTCTCAATGTGATGATATGGACCTTAAGTTCCAGACAGTCTATCTCCAAAAAAGAATAAAAGCATAAGGAGAGTGTGTGGCATTTGCACAATGTAGTATTATTTAATCATGGAGAGAATGACACCCTATCAATTAGAGCAAACACAGATGTGTCCCAGTGAGACTGTGTTAAGTGAGACAAGTCAGGTGCAGGCAAATTTTGCATGTTCTTTTGTGTGGATGAAGCATGGCTCAGCATATATGAGTGATTAATAGAAGCGGAGAAGAATGGGGAGTTGTGGGAGGTTAGACAACGGGTAACCAAACACCATTAAGATAAAAGTAATAAATTCTTGTCTTCCAAAGAGCAGTGAAGTGACCATAGTTCACAAAAACATATTATACATTTCATGAGTATCTATAGAGAAAAAGCTCAAAGGCTCCAAACATGATGTAATGATCAGATGAGAGGAACAGTAATTGCACTGATTTGATCCATATGTACCACATACATATATCGAAATGTCATATTATAGCTACCAGAGATAGAAAATTATTGCATGTTAATTATTTCTTTAATATTTAAGACAATATAACTGTTAACCCAAATTTGAGCAGTGCAGGTCCCATACATCTATTGAATATCACCATAATTAAAATAAAATATAAAAAGGAAAAAGTTGAGGGAAATGCAGATACTTTACTACTAGTTTGTCTGTAACAGTTTTATGAATGCTGGCAAAACACATGAAATCTGTGGGTCAAGTGAAGCCTCTACTATTCCCCATAGCAGTGATGAATAGGCTGCTAGTATTTGCACTGATCCTTGAAGCATAGGCACCCATGTGGGATGGAAAGAGGCCAGGTGGTGGGCAAGCAGACATGAGCTGTGGCACAGAGGAGACACTGAGCCAAGGTAGGATCAGCCTGATTCTTACCCACTATACAAGGCAGTATAGAACCCTAACTTGTACTCTGTGGTAAGGAAATGCTGCTTTTTTCTTTGAAGGCTGTATGCTATGGAGCCACTTGAAGACATTTTTGACAGAGATGATGTCAGTGTCTGCTTTAAAGATGTGTAGAAGAGGGGACCCGTGGAGGATGTCCTAGATTCAGGGTTTGGGAAAAGGCAAAATGGTACTTAGTAGAAGGAAATTTTAAAATTCTGACTTTGTGACCAGTTTTTGAATAAAGGACAGTGGTGACTGCATATTTTCATCCATATTTTGTTATAGAAGTTTAATCATTTTATTAGAACATAATATTCATCAAATCATGGGTTCCATAATGACATTTTTACCAATTTGTATGTTAATTTTGCTCATATCCACCCCCACTTACCTTCTCTTGTTCCTCTCTAGTTCTATTTGCCCCCCCTTTTTTATTAGTTTTAATTAGTTAGTTAGCTAGCTAGCTAGCTAGTTAGTTGGTTGGTTAGTTAGTTTTGATGAAATAAGTTTTATTAGGATTTCTTACAGAGGCATGGGGTCAGGGTTTTGGTACCGAACATGGCCAATCTACCAATGACTACACCACTGAAGAATACGTCTCCTTCCCCCAGTTACAATTAACTGTCCTCATAAGCCCCGCCCTCCTGCATGATGGAACATTTATGGGCTTGTGAAGATAATCTTAGCTGCTTCGAATGTGTGAGAATAATGGCCATGCCATTCTTGGAAGACATATTTCCATATCATGAAACCCTGCCTGTCAACTCTTACATTCTCTCTGCCTTCTCTTCTGTAATGTTTCGTGATCTCTGGAGAAGGTAGTACAGATGATCTGCTTGGGACTAAGTGTTTTTCCTTGAATATGCTAGCTGTTCCCTCTCACTGTTTTTTTTTTTTTTAATTTTCCATCTCATAAACATTGGTGTGACTCAGTTATGCACATTAGAGACTGTTGTACCAGAGACACAAAATGAATGAATCATAACACACATTGGTACAGTAGTGACAGTGACAGTAGCAAACAATGAAGGATCTACTATTAGTCAGGCTGTCTAGTTCTCACTAGATGACCTCATGCAGGTCATTTGTGACAGTAAAGTTGAAATGTTGTAGGTTCAAACAGTTAGACACTCACAGGCTGCTTGATATATGATACACGGATGCTTTGTGCACACTAGTTCTTATGCTCCAAACCCCAATACTCATCTACAGACAAAAGCAACAGCATCAAGTAAAACACTAATGTCCTTGTCCAGAGTGGACATGTCTGCTTAGTGGCCTAACTCCAGTCAGGGTTCAGGGTGCCAGAGATCACCTCTGAGCCACTACACCATTGTGTTTGCCCAGGTCTGAGTCCACTCCTTTAGAACCTGCTGGGGAACCACTGAAAAATACAAGAGGGCCAGACTCTTGAAGCTGTTAATCCATTGAGAGGATATTTTTCAGTGATCTGGGTTCAATCAAGATCAGTGAAAAAGTATCAATGACTCCTCCCCTATACCTCCACGTTTGTCTCAAGAAATAGAGTTTTCAAGTTTAGCATCTACTCACAGAGTTGTTAGTTCCCCGTCTCTTCCCTGATCCATTCATTTTTATGAGAAGCAAATTTTCAGAGCTATAGGACTGGTTGGGCTGATATGCTGCTTCCTGTTTTGAGAGCCAAGAGACCTTTTCAGCGCTTAGCTGAAATCTCAATTTGCTTTTCAAGCAGTTATGGTGTCTTACTAAAGTCACCACTAAATGAGTCCAAGCTAAATAAATCAGCCAAGTATCACTTACATAACCTTTCAAAGGAATGTGATGTAAGAATCAAAAGACCTTGTTTTGCAAGCCTCTGTCTGGGAAAGTGTCGAAAGCCTCTCTCCAAACCTAAGTGGTTTTGTATTCCTCATCCACTAATAAAAATAATAAATGGCCATAAAACTCTAAGTCACCTTTTATTTTCCACACAAATATGTCACTCCAAGAGATGCCAAACCACTCCCATCTCTGAGATTTGCTGGAGCAAGAAGCAGCAGGCTGTGACAAAATCAATGCATTGAAGAGTTGCCAAAAATGTACTCGTGGCAAAAGAGTTCCCTGCCTGAGTCCAAATCCTGTGGGGTTTCCCATAAGAAGGTTATCCTTCTGAGATGGTCTGTATGCTAACTCCATACACATCTTCTTGAAGAGAGATCTACTGTAGCCCTAAGGGCAATATGAGCCAAGGTGAGTTCACATGAAGGCTGCCTGGAACAATGGTCAGGCTAGTTGTTTACACTGCTTGTTAATTCAGAAGGCTCAATTCTAAAATAAATCATTGAACCTCTTGTTCCATAGTAGGGACAACACAGGATGCTCCCATGAACGGTGATACTAATGTCATTAAAATGTTTGTTTCCTAGCCGATGTGTCCTTCGCATCTTCACACAGCTTACCCTTACCTCCAAATCAAAGAAACCCTGTGACAGCTTGGCTGTTCACTACTTCCTCGTCGGTGAGAGATAGGGTCCAAAGGAGGTCTACTCACCACTGTACTCATGTCCTTAAGGAGAATTTTGTTTTTGGTGTCTTCTTCTTAACGTTTTTGTTCTGTAGCTTCTGTAGATTGCTCTGTCATCCTCTCCCAGTGCTGTATGCTGGCCCAAAGTGACAGGCCCAACTGGTCATTGGCTGAACCCCCAGAACTATGAGGAAAGTAACACTTTATTCTGTAAGTTACTTCACCGGTATTTTATTACAGTGATAGAAAGCTCACTAATATACTAGCTCATCCTCCTGGGTCTAGACTGTTCAGACTTGAGAACTGGGAGTTCTGTGTCCATTTGGACTACTCAGAGTTTAACATGGAGGTACTAGTCCACAAAGAATGTTGGTTACCATCTGCCCATCATATCTGTAATCTCAAATCATGTTTGGGTCTCATCTTGCATGGTAGTGCATGCAGGTGAAATAATGTACCACTGATGGCTTACAGGACTGCTAGATTTCTTATTTGTCAACAGAGGATATGGGAGAACTGTAGCAATCTGTGAAGCACAAACCATCTCTCAAGGATTTCTTGAAAGTAACTTTTCATCTATACTGACACATAATTACAGTTTTATTTCTTTTTCAAAACCAGTTTCTTTCTGCCATTATGCCTCCCACCCTGGTGAGGGGGTTGGTGGCATGTTCTTCTTATGTATATATAGGTGACCTGGAATGTCCAATTTCTGTTTTTCAGCAGCCAAGGGCTGCTGTTATAGTCATGTGCCATCATGAGCAGGAAAGCAACAGCCATTCAATAGCAAGCACTGTGTGTTGGTTTTGTGTTTTTTTTGTTTTGTTTTGTTTTGTTTTGTTTTGTTTTGTTTTGTTTTACATTCCTGGGGATTGGTTGAACCCAGGACTTCATGTGTGGTTGATAAATGCTCTACCCCCTGCAGTTCTTATCTTTATTCTCTTCATAGCACCTGACAATAAGCATTGAGAAGTGGAAATAACTCAGCTGAGACCTTACTGTCCATCTGATCCTCCCTGTGGTCTATACCAGCCCGACCTAATGCATACAACACTGGCTGGGTGAAAATGTTTTTATCTGTCTGGGGTAGAGAGCTATTCTCTTCTCACTACCTTCCTGCTAAAGAAGCATAGGTTGGAGGTTATATAGGGAGTCTATCCTTGTCAGAAGGAAGAGAAGGCCATTTATGCGAGTTTTTGTGTCTCATAAATCACAAGCTTCCATACTTGAAAATCTGAACTCAGACTGCTCAGCCAGAATTGAGAGATGGTCACTTTGCCTTTGGCGCCATGATACCAGAGTCATTTACAGAGCAGGTACCAATGGCCCTGCCGACTGCATGTCATCTCATCCATCATGTGAAACTAAACCAACAAGGCATGAAGAGATGGTGCGGAAACTCTTGTCAGAGGGTCAGACCACTTCATCAAGGAGCCTGGACAGTGTTTAGGATACTGGGCCAATGTAATGGGCCATTTGGGACAGGCTTTTAAGGCAGGTCTTCCCATAAGTGAGGGGGGACAAAGTCCAGAAAGAAGTCTCCCGTTAATTCTTTTCACCAGTCATTTTTGAGCAAGTCCTTTATCAATGAAACTGTATTACTAACTCCCTACTTGCTTCTCTTAGCCATTCTCAGGTTTGTCTCTATTCTTCACTACTCAGGTGAATCACCTGGATGAGATGAGAACTGTTACTACTTTCAAATATTATTTATTGCTGAGTACACTGTAACATAATATGACCATCGAGTAAATCTATGACAGGCTAGCTCAGTGCCATGTAACATGTCTAGTTCAACTCTCAGCTTCCTGTTCCTGATATCATTTCTGTTGCTTGCTACCATGATTCCTGTCATAGGGCACTCTGATAGCTCTGGAACTTTAAGACAAAATAAACTTTCTTCGCATCTATATCTATATGTCTATATATCTAAATATCTAAATAACTATATATCTATATATCTGCACATATATGACTATACACATATATATAATCATCCATATATCTATACATATATATATCATCTATATATAGCTATTTATACAGATAGATAGATAGATAGATAGATAGATAGATTGATTGATTGATAGATTGATAGATTGATTGATAGATAGATATGTATACACACAGACACACACAGAGAGGGGGGGAGATGGAGAACTCAGCATATGCTTTAAGATCATTAACTTTTAGATGTCACTGTAATTCAGTGAAATTTCAACCACCATTTTACAGACAGGGATACGGAGGGAGGAAGTGAATAAGGTGTACAGGCCATACAGCTAATACTTGCTTACAAATGCTCTAGTTAAAGAGTCCCAACACTGAGTGTCTTAGTCAGGGTTTCTATTCCTGTACAAACATCATGACCAAGAAGCAGGCTGGGGAGGAAAGGGTTTATTCAGCTTACATCTCCACATTGCTGTTATCACCAAAGGAAGTCAGGACTGGAACTCAAGCAAGTCAGGGAGCAGGAGCTGATGCAGAGGCCATGGAGGGGTGTTTCTTACTGGCTTGCTTTCCCTGGCTTGCTCAGCCTGCTCTCTTACAGAATCGAAGACTGCCAGCCCAGAGATGGTCCCACCCACAAGGGGCCCTCCCCCCTTGATCACTAATTGAGAAAATGCCNNACAGCTGGATCTCATGGAGGCATTTCCCCAACTGAAGCTCCTTTCTCTGTGATAACTCCAGCTTGTGTCAAGTTGACAACAAAACTAGCCAGTACAATTGACCCCTTGTCAATTTGACACACAAACACATCACTAGTAAGCCTCAACCCTTAGTTTCTTATTCATCCCCAAGATCTTAATAACTTTAGAAGTCCCACAGTCTTTACATATTAAAAGTTCAATCCCTTTAAAAGATCCAATATCTTTTAAAATTCAATGTCTTTTAAAAATTCAGTCTCTTAACTGTGGACTCCAATATAATATCTTCTTTCTTCAAGAGGGAAAATATATCAGGGCACAGTCACAATCAAAAGCAAAAATTAAACTCCAACTGTCCAATGTCTGGGATCCAACTCACACTCTTCTGGGCTTCTCCAAGGGCTTGGGTCACTTCTCCAGCCCTGTCCTTTGTAGCACACGCCTTGTCTACTAGCCTCCAGCTGCCTGTACTCCACTGCTGCTGCTGTCCTTGGTGGTCATCTCATGGTACTGGCATCTCCAAACACTGCTGTCTTCCGCTGTAACTAGGCTTCACCAACAGCCTCTCATAGGCTCTCTTCATGGTGCCAAGCCTCAACTCCTTTGCGTGACACCTTCTGTCCTGGACCATCAATTGCAGCTGAGGCTGCACCTTCACCAATGGCCTTCCATGGCCTCTCACAGCGCCAAGCCTCGGATGCTCTTCATAACCCCTTCATGCATTCAAAACCAGTACCACCTTAGTGAATATTTCCCATTACCAAGTACAGCTGCAGCGGGAGGTACAACCTTGGCTATCTCTGGAACACAGCTTCTATAAAACACTTCCCAGAAGATGTCACCTCAGTGATGCTGGTTCACCTCAGTGATGCTGGTCTCTTCTTAATCACCGCTAATTTCTTAGCTCCAGCTAACCAGCATCAATAGTCCCAGTAATGCAAANNTTTTGCTTTAGTAGTTCTGATATCTTGTTAATCACAGCTGATTCTTCAGCCCCAGCTAACCAGAACCACAGAATCTTCACAATCCAAAATAGCNATGGCCCTGAAAAGAGNCTTTAATTTTCCCTCTGAAATTTCACAAGCCAGGCCTCCATTTTCTGCATTGTTTTCAACATTATCTTCCAAGCTCCTACACATCTGACAGAGCATTGCACAATGAATGGAGCTTTTAGCCCAAAGTTCCAAAGTCCTTCAGCGGTCCTGCCCAAAACATGGATAGGTTGTCACAGGAATACCCCACTATGCTGGTACCAATTTGTCTTAGTCATGGTTTTTGTTCTTGCACAAACATGACCAAGAAGCAAATTGGGGAGGAAAAGATTTATTCAGCTAACATTTCCACACTGCTGTTATCACCAAAGAAAATCAGGACTGGAACTCAAGCGGGTCAGGAAGCAGAAGTTGAGGCAGAGAGCATAGAGGGATGTTTCTTACTTGCTTGCTTCCCCTGGCTTTCTCAGCCTGCTCTCTTACAGAATCCAAGACTACCAGCCCAGATATGGTCCCACCCACAAGGGGCCCTTCCCCCTTGATCACTAATTGAGAAAAATACCCCACAGCTGGATCTTATGGATCTTCTTCCCCAACTGAAGCTCCTTACTCTGTGATAACTCCAGCCTGTGTCAAGTTGACACAAAACTAGCCAGTACAGTCAGTGAGCTGAACTCTATTCCCTGTACTTATGCAGTTATCTGTGCTTATAACTTATAGTCAGCTTCCTCTAAAAGATTCCTGATTATCAGTGGAAAGCAAGCAAGTTGAGATGGGCTTATCTGGGCTGAGATTGTAACTTCTATAGATTAAGCTTGTCCTACCTCCAGATGGGTTGAAATGGGATCAAGAACAATCAATACTTGAACAAGTCTATCGGTGGCTATTAGATCCAAATATTTTTAATAGTGAAGAACAAAGTGAATTCTCACTTAGTTGGTTTATTATAGATAGAGAAAAATAACTAAAATGAAGAAAAATGCTTCTATTTATATGAATATACTGAATATATTTCTAAATACAAAATATTCCAAAATTCTCAAACTCTGGTCAGAGAGCAGGGAGTATAAACAAGCAAGCATGAGGTCTTTTGTTCACCCTCTAGCACCACAAAACGGAACCAAACACCAAATTCTTCTAACTGATCATCTTTCAGCTATTCTGAATGCATTCATTCACTGGGAGGAACTTGCCCTCCAAAATGGCCAGCACCTAGAAGGATCCTCCACCATGCCCGGGACCAAGGGGGGTGGGAGGAAGGAGAGAGACAGAGACAGAGAGACAGAGACTGAGAATAAGCTCATACTTTGGGGTTCTGGTCTCTGCCTGTCTTCAGATGGCCTTGTATGTGTGACTAAGGTCTCTCTCTCTCTCTCTCTCTCTCTCTCTCTCTCTCTCTCTCTCTCTCTCTCTC
>NC_034594.1:141586454-141607419 GCF_900095145.1 Mus pahari
TTCTTCTTCTTCTTCTTCTTCTTCTTCTTCTTCTTCTTCTTCTTCTTCTTCTTCTTCTTCTTCTTCTTCTTCTTCTTCTTCTTCTTCTTCTATAAACATGCCAGGCTTTGGATTTGTAATGCATCCTAGCCCAATATGGCCTCATTTAAAGCAATTGTATCTACAAAGGCACTCTTTTCAAGCAGAGTCACGTTCTAAGGAGTGGGTGAACATTGACTTTGGGGAAGTAGTGTTTAGCCTGCTGTACACATGTCTAGGACTACACAGTAGTCATAAAAACATTCTTCACAAAAGCTAAGCATGTAGTAACTCAGCTCTAAGGTTTTGAGTTCTAATTACTATTATTTACATGTTTTAGAACAGATGCCAGGTTATATTTGCATTAGTTGTTTTTTGTTTGTTTGTTATTTCACTTTTGTAATATAATTCCTGACATAAGGAGGTTAAGGGAGAAAGGAGACATTTTGGGGATGGTTTCAGAAGGTGCATGTCGAAGAGTATATGGTAAAGTTCATAGCAGATGGGAGACTCTGCCCATCTCCACAGACCAGGAAGTACAGGGAGAGAATCCTGGTGCACAGCTGGTTTTCTCCAAAGTCCATCCTTTGTGCTTGTGTAGGGTGTGCTTGGGTGTACGTTGTGAGCAGGGTGCCCATACCCATGTGTGAATGAGTACAGGCGAGAGGTTGTGGTCATGTGTCTTTCTCTGTATTTCTCCAATTGAGAGCTCATTGACTGTGTAGACCAGTTAGCCTATGAGCTTTGGAACCCTACCGTTTCTGCCTCCCAGCATGGGCATGACAACCATGAGCCAGCTCTTTATGTCAGTGCTGAAGATTCAAACTCAGGTCTTCAAGCTGCTGAGAAGACCCTTTATCCACCGAATAAACTGGTAAATGTCCTCAATGTGGGGAAGCAGAGTATTTGCAGTCAGCCTGGGAGCCTGTGCTAGTGGAGTTTAACGACCTTACCAAGACATAGATGAGGGAGTAGCAGAAATGGTAGCGTCTCTGATTCTGCAGAAGCTAGTACAAAGGAGGACACAGTGGTAGGTATTTCTGAACAGTGTAAATGGACTGAACTTCTCAACCCAGTGTTGATGTCATGACTGCTGCCAAGTCAGGACTCAGCATCACGGTACTTTAAAGTCATAGTGCTGCCCAACCCTCCCCACAAAAAAAAAAAAAAAAAAAAATGAGATTGGCTCGAAGAAAAATCTCTGAATGTTCTTTCTTGTTTTAACACATGCATTTTCTACTGGGAATCTTAGTTCTGTTAAGAGCTCACGGAAACCGTCACCATTTAAGATATTACGGCACTACTCCATCTCTTCCTGGCGTGCATAGACCATTGTACTTAACCAACAGAACAGTTTAGGGCCCAGCAATTTAAATGATCATATGGGTTTATTAGAAGTTCAGAAGCAATAAACTTATAACTGTGATGGACATGCATCTGCAGAAATAACATTGGAACCCTTGCATGGGTGTTGAGTAGAAGACCATGGTTCTCCTAATCATTCATGTCTTCTGAGTACAGCTCTCACTATACCCAGGATGGTCAGGAGTTTGCTGTTTCAGCCTCTCTGTGTTGATGTTACAAGGTCTGTGTCCACCACACTTACCTGTTACTATTCTTTTCGAGTTTGACTTTTCCAAAAGGTGAGTACTATTTGCCTTCTTTAATAATAAAGGGTGCAGAAGAGGTCAGACATGGAGTCGGAGAAATGGCTCTGCATTTAAGAGCATTTACTGCTCTTGCAGAGTACTAAGGTTTAATTCCCAGCACACACATGGTGGCTTGCTGGTGTCTATAACTCTGTTTCCCAGGGATTCAAGGCCCTCTTCTGGACTCCATGGCTACTGGGCATGAATGTACTTACAAACATACACAACAGCAAAATACACACACACACATACACAAGCAAATAAATTTAATCTTAATATTAAAACAAAGAAAAGTTCAAAATACCTTCAATAGACATCCAGTATCTGTACCTAAATTTTGCATTTAAACCTACCTGTTATTGAATTTGGCTGTGTTCTTTCTTCAGTGGAACGTATCATAGTTTTAGAAAAATATAAGAACAATGAAAATTTCTTTAAGTGCTTCTTTGCCATTTGAGATTCATCTGTTGAGAATTCTCTTTCTTTTTCTGTGTCCCATTTTTTAATTGGGTTATTAGGATTGTTGATGTCGAACTTCTTGAGCTCTTTATATATTTTGGATATTAGCAAGTGTCCTTGTTGGATAATAGAACATCTTTTGGGTATGTGCTGGATGTAGGGTGAGTGAAAGTCTTTTCCCAATCTGTAGGTTTTGTCCTAATGATGGTTTTCCTTGACTTACAAAAGCTTTTCAGTTTTATGAGGTTCTATTTATTAATTCTTGACCTTAGTGACTGAGCCATTTGTGTTCTGCTCAGGAAGTTGTCTCTTGTATCAACAAGTTTAAAGCTATTTCCCATTTTCTGTCCTATTAGATTAAGTGTGCTGGTTTTATGTTGAAGTCTTTGATCCATTTGGACTTGAGTTTTTTGTAGGATGATAAACATGGTTCTATTTGATTTCTTCTACGTGCAGACATCCAGTTAGACCAGCACCCTTTATTGCATATTTGCTGGTTTCTCAGAAGATTGAAGATAGATCTACCTCAAGACCCAGCTATACTACTCTTGGGCATATACCCAAAAGATGCTCCACCATCCCACAAAGACACTTTCTCAGCTATGTTCATAGCAGTTTATTTGTAACAGCCAGAAACCAGAAACAACCTAGATGTCTCTCAAATGAATAACAGAAATAGAAAATATGATATGTCTACACAATTGAATACTCCTCAGCCATTAAAAACAAGGACATCATGAAATTTGTAGGAAAATAGAACTAGAAAATATCATTGAGTGGGGTGACCCAGACTCAAAGGACATGTATGTATGTACTCACTTCTAAGTGTGTATTAGCCATAAAGTACAGGATAACTATACTATAATCAACAGACCCAAAGAACCCAAATAACAAGGAGAGCACATGGAAGGATGGTTGAGTCTTTCTCAGAAGGATAAACAAAATAGATATTGGACATGGATGGAAAGAGAAAACTGGGTGGAAGCAGCGATGGGGAGGGGAGAAGGGGAGGGAGGATCATATGTAGGGAGAGTAGGGGAGAGAGAAAGGAGATTGATCAGCTGGATGTCGGGGGCAGACTCTAGGACATGCCAGAGACCTGGGATGGGGAGAAGCCACACAGAGTCTAAGGGGCAACTCTAGCTGAAATTGTTAGCAGGGAGGGGGTGAGGGACATGAATCCTGAAGTGGTTGCTTTCTGCACTCAGACAGGACTCCAATGGAAGGATAAGGACAGCAACCAATCCACAAAGCCTTCTACCCAAAATGTGTCCTGCCTACAGGATGTGCAGGAACAAATAGCAGAGTATGAGGGACTGGCCAACCAATGACTGCCCCAAATTTTGACCCATCCCATGGACAAGAATCAATACCTGATGCTATTAATGATACTTTGTTATGCTTGCATACAGGAACCTAGCATAACTATCTTTTGAGAGGTTCCAGCCAACAGCCAATGGAAAGAGATGCAGGGACTCAGACTCAGATGGAGTTCTGGGAGGCTTACAGATGAGGAGGAAGGAAGAAGATTGAGGGAGCTGAAGAGAACCAGGACTCCACAGGAAGACAAACAGTGTTAACTAATCTGGACCCTTGGGGGTTCCTAGAGACTGAACCACCAACTTAAGAGCAAGTCTGGGCTGTACAGCAGCCCTCAGCACATAAGGAGCAGATAAGTAACATAGTCTCCATGCAAGTCCCCCAGACAACTGGAGTGGGCACTGTTCCTGAGCCTGTTGCCTGCCTTCCTGCCTGCTTCCTGCCTGCCTTCCTGCCTGCTTCCTGCCTGCCTGCCTGCCTGCCTGCCTGCCTGCCCGCCTGTCTGTGGTCCCTGCACTCCTTCCTAAATGGACAGCCTTGTCTGGCTTCAGTGGGAGAGCATGTGTCTTGTCTAGCAGCAACTTGATATGGGGAGGTGGGGTTGGGAAGAGAGGTGGGGGGTTGACACCCAGATGGAGGCTTCCCCACCCCCATCTAAGCAGTACTGGGGGAGAATTTATGTGAGAGGGTACTAGGAGATGAGCAAGAGCTGATATTAGGTTGTAAAATGAATACCTAAATTAATTTATTTTTTTAAAAAAGACTCTGTGGGACACCTTGTAGAGCCCTCAGTGGGACACAAAGAACAATCCTGTTGATAATAGTTGGGGATCCTTTGAGAAAGTGACTTTACTTTCTGTGTTTCATTTTCCTAATGTCCTCTATTTTGTCATAGGAGAAATGTAAGCTATATGACAGTGGGCATGTAGCTAGGAATGTTCTTTATCCTAGCAAACTCAGTCTGAAAGCTAATTTAACTTCTTAAGAATTAGCCAGTGCCAATTATGGAGCCAGAAAAAAACCCAGGGAGCTGAAGGGGACTGAAGCCCAGTAGAAGGAACATCAGTATGAACTAACCAGTAACTTCAGAGCTCCTTGGAACTAAACCACCAATCAAAGAAAACACATGGTGGGACTTGTGGCTCTAGCTATATCTGTAGCAGAGGATGGCCTAGTCGGTCATCAATGGGAGGAGAGGCCCTTGGTCCTGTGAAGGCTTTATGCCCCAGAATAGGGGAATGCCAGGACCAGGAGTGGGAGTGGGTGGGTTGGGGAGCAGGGGGAGATGGGTAATAGGGGATTTTTGGAGGGAAAACTAAGAAAGGGGATAACATTTGAAATGTAAGTAAAGAAAGTATTTAATAAAAAAAGGGGGGGGGAGAATTAGCCAGTACACGGAAGGTGGGAGTTAAAAACTTGAACTCCTTGGCTCAAGTCTGCTAGATGAAGCTGATCAGCCCAGGGGAGGGGGTGGTTCAGCAGTGGAACTCTGTCATCATGGAACTGATTTGCATGCAGCTTTACACAGATGCATTTTAGGAAATACAATGAAACATACTTGAATTCTGCTTTAGTATTCAGAAGATTTTTTTTTTCTTTTTTACAAGCCAGAATATCGGTACCCTTTCCAAACCTAGTCCTGGGAGATTTTACAGAAAGCCACTTGTTGAATTCCACGACACAATCCCCTTTCCCTAGGACATGCCTAAGGGTTCTCTGAGGCTTCTTCGTGGCCCAAAACTGCTTCACTTCAAGGAGATGGGTAACTGTCTCCATCACATGAATCTTGATTCTCAGGGTTTATGAAAACTTGCTCCATGGCCTCCTCACCAAGGCACAAATAAGAAACAGGGGTTCCATAGCTGACAATTCAGCAATGAGATGGTCACACATTTTATTTTGAGGTAAAATGCCTTTGAAGGTCCAAGGGAACTTGGCAGGAAAAATGTTTCTAACTGGTTAGGAGTACGACTCCCACACAATCTAAATCCTAACCCCATACTTCTGTATCGGTGACAGCAACCCCCACCCTGCCTTCTGCTCCCTTCTGAATCCTCTACACCATGTGGTGCATGTGTGTGTGTGTGTGTGTGTGTGTGTGTGTGTTGGGGGGGGCAGCTCCTTCCAGATGAAGCTAAGAGTCTCCAGAGATTAAGAGGATAAGAATCAGTAAAGTAAAAGTTTTCAATAAAGGGATGTTACAAGAATCTCAGCTTCTATCATGATCCACAAAAGGATGTGCCCTAAAATGTTCTTGGGGGATTACTGAGGCTCAGCCTGTGTACTGAAGAAGGGACAAGGGCTAAGCCATCTTGTTGACATATATATTTTATTGCTATCAAGTCACGATTGCAGGATGAAGAGCCAGACAACCTTTCTTGGATTAATGACCGAGCTGTTCATCCAGTACTTACATGATGAGTGAGGAATGTTAAGTGCTTTTTAACAGTCCTTAAGCACATCAGAGCTTTCACATACTGATCCCTTTGTCTGTTAGCAAATCCCTAGTAAATAAAGATGGCATTGAAGTTAAGGAAGAAAAAAACCCAAACTACCCAACTGCATCTTCTAGTCCCCATTTAGGTGTTCTAACTAAATTGCAAGAGAGCTGGTCTGTTAAGGAGAGGCATGAGGGAGTCTTAGTTCTACTGCCCATAATCAGTTTTTTCTGAACATATTTGGGGGGGGGGGCGTTGATTTGTTTCAGAAAACATTCTGCAGAGGCCTAGGAATTCTCCAGTTTCTTTGCCCCCATACACATGAGACACAAGAAGTCACTTAGGGATAAAACTGGATTTTTTTTGTGAAGTGTGTGTGTGTGTGGGGGGGGAGTAATTAGCCAGAGATAGCAAGACCTGTGCTTTCCCTCATTACAAAAAAATCAAGCCTGGAGTGGTGGCGCACGCCTTTAATCCCAGCACTTGGGAGGCAGAGGCAGACGGATTTCTGAGTTCGAGGCCAGCCTGGTCTACAGAGTGAGTTCCAGGACAGCGAGGGCTACACAGAGAAACCCTGTCTCGAAAAAAAAATCATTTTATGATAAAGATTTATCAATATCATGCAAATAAACTTTCATAAGGTTTCAATAGGAGCCAGACTCTTAGAAGATTCACTGGCTTTCCCATTTCCCACATTATCCTCACATCCTCTAGGGTGACAGAATCAATAGAGTTGATAGAAATGCACTTCAGTTCCCTAAACAATAGAAATGAATAAACATTTTATTGGCTTGCGTTTTGTTTTGTTTTGTTTTGTTTTGTTTTTAATGGCTTTGGCCTCCCCTTAACCCACACTTCTGCACACAGACAGTACAGTAATCATAGCTGCCCAAGGCCTGCCTCTGGGATCTAACAATGTCTTTTAAAATTTTTCTAAATTCCAGGGAGTTATTACCTGGCTTTGAACTCACTTACGGTTTAGAATGTATTGTGTGTCTTTTGCAGGGTGAGCAAATGCTCTCGAAGGTTGAGAGCTGTCCAGCATCTCTGTTTGTAAGGATTCTCCCAGGGAGTCTGTGTCTATTGTTCACTTATATGCTTGTCCCTGGCCAATTCTGCACTGCAGTGGCAAAACTGAGTAGCTGTGAGAGAGAACAAATACTCCTAAGGAGACTAAAATATGCACACACTAATGGTATGTTTCTGAAACGATTTGACTAGTGAGCCATATTAACCTGGGCAATAGCATGTCTTGTGTAGTCTATGTGGTCAGCAATGGGGACTTAGGGCTGACTCTGCCCTTTTCATCTACAAATCCAGTGTAGTTCCATTGACATCTGGGAAGTAAGCCTTGGCTAGAGGATTTACACCATGGGAATGGCCAGACACAACCAAGAACTTTTTAAACTAAGAACTGGCCAGCTATCTACCAGCACACTACTTTTGGTAGCAATTCTTACTCAGATTCTTCCTGAGATGAAAGAAAATAATGGACATCCTAGCAGCTGGCAGTGATCTCAGTAGAAACATGGAATCAAACTTAAAGAACATTACTGGATATTAAGGTTTTTAATTTTATTAAGGATAAACTGGTTCCATTCAATATAAAAATCAGAGAAAATTCAGAGTAAAATAAGTTTGTAGGACCAGCACTGTAGACATTATGATAAAAATGTTAAAGTCTTTCTTCTATTGCTATTATATAATTTAATTTAAATTGTAAGAATATGCCTCTTATAACATTTGTAATTTTGTTGTAATTCACTCAAATTAAATTAACTAAGTCTCTCCTAATCTATTAGAAAGGCTCCAGTATAAATCACTGAAAACAGTCCCATATTCAAAATTCCTGAAGATTTCATCTGGGTAGCTTCTAGAGTCTGATGTCATTAAAGGCCAAGAATTATAGTTAATGATCTGGTTTCGTTTTTCTGTACCTACCTCAGTCATTCACTTAGTAACAAACAGAAAATAAGATTATTAGATGTCAGACCCTTTCTTAGGATTTAGAAGCAGAATGAGGAGAATGAAGAGATTATATATAGAAGAAATTGTGTTGCTACCTTAGAGATTTCATTTGAAGCACGTAGGTGAGGAGTTGTACAAAACAGTATAAAGATTTCACATTTCAATTCTATTCAACAGAATGTAAATACATTAGTACCTATTACATGTCAGTCTATGTGAAACACACACACACACACACACACACACCTAGACTACCATGTTTAATTGCACAAGCACTGGTGCACCAGGGTCCCAGTGGGGAAAACTCAATAAAGTCAGCATGTTTTGGTTGGAACCTCTGGTTATAATCGCATCCAGAGTAAGTCAGCTAAAGGCAAAGGGGGAATATATTATAAGAAAGAAAGTGTATCTGGAAGAAAATGCAACTTCAAAAATATCACTAGCTATCAAAGAACTAATGCACCCAGGGAGCCCACCTGTCAGAGTGCTCTCATTGCCTGCTGCGCTCCATGCCTGCTTCAGTTCTGCAGCTTGTACAAAAGCTCTGTGTGCTTTTTGCTTCTAGCAGGGCTACACACAACTGATAGAGATATTTACAAGCTATCGTACATTATCCAAAGGAAGGCTGTGATAGTTATCTTGACAAACCCAACGTCCAGGAGTTGTGAGCAGAGGAGAGCATCCACACATGCCTCTGTGGGGAGAATGGTTGCATAGGAATGTTGTAGGAGGGTATTCACAGCTTTCCTGGTCCTCTCTCTCTGCCCAGCTATGCTTGTGGTTGGATGTGCCATCTTCTGAGGCGCTCTTTCTACCTTACCTATTCAGAAAGGTCCTTGCCTCAGCCTTCATGGCTCAGGAACTGACCTGTGATGACGGGGAATGAAGAAAGAACAAACAGATGCACAGACTCCTAGATAGAAACTGGGATCAAGGAGTCTGCTTTGTCTGCTGGAGACCCAGTAACAGCAGCAACGTGAAAGCTCTTGGCATATGTGTTATGCATCTGAACCAAGGAGATGGGCTTATTGGGCACAGTTGAACAAGACGGCAGATTCAGGTGTCTATAGAGAAGCAGTCCTAGGCTGTACAAATCCAGGAGGAGGACACTGATGGACATTTTCTGCACACACTGTCAGTATGTGCACATGGACCAAGGGAAGCTTCACTGTTTCTGAGCCTGAGTCTAGGAAGCCTTTGGCATTCATGTCACATTCATGTCTATAGCGTACACTCATTCAGACCTTCCTTCTGTTCTTAACATTCATTCAGAACTTCCTTCTGTCCTCACACATTCACTCAGGACTCCCTCCACTTCCCACAGCTCTGGAGTGACATTTAGCAAGCATTCTTGCTTCCTCACCTAGTGACTCATCTGCAGCCCAATGGAAGATGGGGGTGTGTTCTAGTAAAATAAAAACCCCTTGTCCACTTAGAGAGCAGAGTTTTTGGGCTCAGGTCATTTCTTGAAAACTCATTGATACAATAACTCGAACAAATTGCCTTACTTCTGTGAATACATGCCTCTCAATTCATCAGAAAAGGAGGGAGGATAGAGGAATCTCTCAGGCAGTAAAGTGATTGTCTCATAAGCATGAAGACCCAAGTGCAATCTCTAATTCCCAGGTACAAAGCTTGATGTGGTGGCTCACTTGTAATTCTAGTACTAGGAGAGAGAGAGAGAGAGAGAGAGAGAGAGAGAGAGAGAGAGGTCAGTCTGCCCAACCTATTGTAACTAATGAGTTCTAGGTCTTAGAAAAAGTCTCTGCCTCCAAAGCCAAGATGAAGGCTCCTATGGAATATCCAAAGTTGACTTCCGGCCTCCATGTGTGAGAAGCAAACATGTGTGTGCATGCACTTAAGTATGCATGTGTACACACACACACACACACACACACACACACACACACACACGATGGGGAAGGGCAGAAAAGGAAGACAGGCTTTTCATATAGTTACATAATGTCTTAAAAACCCCAGAAGTTACCCTGGTGAAATCTTTATACAGCTGTGTATACATGGTAATGAAACCTAAAAACTCTTGGAAAAATAGAAAAAAAATATAGAACAACAATTGGTAGATCCCCAGAGAAAGAATATAAACAACCATTCTGAAAGGAAGATATATTGCACAGAAGAAATACTGTGGTGGGCTGCTATGTCCTGATGGGTAACCAGAGAGAGTGCTCTGCTGGGCACCTACAATGCAGACTGACCACCAGAAGTCTTTCTCATCTGAAGTACCAGAGTCCAGGGCTTAGTAAATTCATGTTTCATGTGAGAACCTAAAGTCTATGAGAGAAAGAATGGGGCTGGAAGGTTCTTAGCTACTTTATGTGTAGTACTTAACACAGAGACCAACAGAGTAACATATATTTGCAAAATATGAATGAAGACAGTCATCGCTGTCTTCAGCATCATTATCATCAACTCTGTTCCCTACAGCTGCTAGCATGAACCTTAAAATTTCCTGGTATACTGTCCTAGGGATAAATAAGTTAATTTTTTTGTACCTTGAGCAACTACACTTCCTACATAGTCCATTCATTCCTTCTTGCTTGACAACAAGAAAGAATCTTTAAGAACCATCTTGCATATTCAGGTCCCTGGGTCGAGACTTTTCCACCCACCAATGCCAATCTGTGACTTTACATTTGACTTCCTATCCTCTCAGGATAACTTTTCAAAATAGATGTAGGAGTTACACACTTGCAAAACACTTACAGCCATAGATATTGTTATTAACATCCTTACTCATTTTTAGCCTTCCCCCAAGGCATTTCATCTCACTCACAACACATCCTATTATACCCTGTTATTGTAATTGCCCACTGGGTTAGAACACACACACACACACACACACACACACACACGAGGGAGAGAGAGAGAGAGAGAGAGAGAGAGAGAGAGAGAGAGAGAGAGAGAGAGAGAGAGAGAGAGAGAGAGAGAATTTTTTCCCCTAATATAATCACAATGAATACCCATCCAGGGGAGATGTGAGCTCTGGCCCTGCAGCTGCAGCTCACACAGAATAACGTGGGGTGGGGAGATGCCAGGAAGAGCCAGTTTTAGGAAATAAATGACAAACCCACAAATAATCATTGCAGGGTAATCACAGCTCAGGGGCTGCTCGGCACAATTGTTGGTGTGACTGTCTGGGAAGATGTGATTATAGGACTACAAAGTCCATGCAGCTGGCTTCAAAATGGAGTGGAATTCTTTGCAGAAAGCTGGCAATCTACTGCCTGCTCCGAGGCCCAAGGTAAACAAGAACAGAAAGAATAGATTTCTTTTCCATTTTGACTCTGGTGGAAGGCAGCAGACCACACCGCAATGGCTAACACCCAGGGAAGGGCTTAAGGAATTGAAATGATTTCCCTATGCCTGAAACCCAAATGCCTCCAGTGAAGAAAATGGGGTCCTCCTTGAAGTATAAAGGGCAGAGCCTCCTTAAAACAGAAAGAAGATGGGTCTCCATGAAGTTCTGCATTTAAAAGCCCTAAACCATAGTGAATGAATATTCTTATTGAACCTTATCAATTGCTGCTTGAGCTAGGATCACTCTGGGATTTAATCTATGTGTGACTGTTCTGGGTTGATATGCAAAATGAAGAGAGGCTTGACTTGGAAAGAGTAACTGCCTTGTAAGGCGCATTAAAACTTTTGAGTGTTTAGACAAAACTGTGTTATGTCAGGGTCCTCCAAGGCTGGTGCATAACTCAGTTGCACCCGACTTCTGGATTGTTTCTGAGACGGTTGGATCCATATCCTTATTCTAAGCCTAATTAAGTATGTTCTCTGGCTAAGGAACATGTGATTCTACATTTAAATAAACACCCAAAGGGACCCTGAAAGCTCAGGAAATCTTGGGTGGACTTCAAAGTTTCCTTAAAATGCTACAACTGCAAGAAAAGCAAACGCAAAAACAAACACAAACACTAACACAAACACTAACCAAAGAAAAGGTCTGCAGATTGTATAAAAACTTTGGGCCATGGCACTAAAATGTTTGCAGCTACCAGATCTGATTTAAACTGACTACCTCTAAATTGAACTGTAACCTTTCTCTACAGACAAGCCAGGTTTAAATTCTCATTAGGTAACAAAGTCAAAGGGGAAATAGTTTAATCTTAACTCTACCTTCCTATAGTTAGCTAGTTAGCCACCCCCCCAAAACCCACCTATGCTATATCTAGGCCATCCTGATAAAAGTGCGCACTGTATTGTAAGCCTCACAATCTTGTCAGGTGCCACTAGAATGTTAGAAATGTGCTGGGCAGCTTTTGTCAACTTGACACAAAGTTCAGATATCTTGGAAGAAGCAATCAAAGTTGAGACTAAATATTCATCAGATTGGCCTAAGGGGAAGTCTATAAACATTTTGGTTTTGAATAAAGATTGATAGAAGAGGTCAAGCTTGCTGGGAACAGAGCTGCCCTTGCAGGCGTGATCCTGGCTGTATGAGAAAGCAAGCTGAACAAGCCATCGGGAGCAAGCCAGTAAGCAGCATTCTTCTATGGCCTCTGCATCAGTCCCTGACTCCACATTCCTGCCTTGAGTTCTTACCCTGACTCCATTCATTGTCACACTGTGATGTGCCATTGTAAGATGAAATAAACTCTTTCCTCCGTAACTTCTTTTTGGTTATAGTGTTTACGCACAACACTAGAAGCCCTAACAAGGATATCTACCAAGAGCTGGTGATATTGGAAAGTATAGATGCTCCTTGATTGACAAGGAGTTATACTGGGCTAAAATTTCGAAATAGAACTTTCCTATGTAAGCCCACTTGTTGCAATTAACCTATGAGCATTATAATGGAGCAGCAAAGTGTACTTCACAGTATGTTGTCTGTTCTTGTGATTAGAGATGTGGTTTGCTGTCATGCTCCGTATCACAGAAGAACATCCTATCATATATCGATAGCCTTAGAAAAGATCAGACTTATATAGAATGCACATAGCTTTCACAGAAGTTTGACATTAAAGAAATTATTAAGTTAATATAAGCTGTAATATACCTGTAGGTTTGGATAATCAAAATTACATTTCCTACTTCCAATTGTTTTCTTGTATATGAGCTTCATTCAGATTTATTTATACTATTTTAAAAAGGCAGAAAAGAAGAATATTTCACTTGGTTTTTGTTGTTGTTGCTTTGTTTTGTTTTGTTTTGTTTTGCTTTTCATTTCAGTGAATCTGGGATCCATGTTCCCAGCCCTGGAAAGAACATAATGCCAGCCATTACCACATTCTTTCAATAATCCCAGACCATGCAAAGATTCAGAAGAGCATATGAGGTGTCAGCCCAGGTTGGTCAGCATAGAGCCATCTGGGGCTCTGCCTGCACAGTCCGACTTAGGTCAGCACTTGTGTTTCTACCAACAATGCTTGGTAATCAACAACTTCTCTAATGCTAGGAGCCCTTACATCTTAGATACAGATTCTCTGTTTGAATCATGACCCCTCCGGGGTGATAGCTCCATAAGCCCCAGCTTTCTGTTGTCACTGGACCCATTTGTTCTGCAAGTGATCTCATGTCCTCTTTGTTGTATCTTGAGGGAAGAGAACATAAAGGGAAGCCAGTACAAATGCTGACACACTGGCTACTGTTGTTGCTATGATAAAAAGCAGTCTTTTATCTCTGACCAAAGTATCTCCTATCTAATACTAGAGTCCCTGAACTTCCAGTTCTGACTTGTTAGCAAGTTGGGTATAATCTCTAGTCCTCTCCCGTTCTTAGCACTCATACTCGGCCTTCAAGGTGGGACCCTACTTCTTGATCCAATAGCTACATTTGCTCAAAGCAAATCGGACTTAGCCCACTACTCCTTATACTCTGTATGGAACCTGCTCACAGTATCTTTGGAGGTCAGAGCCAAATACCATGACATTGTGTGTCAAGCCTTCATGTCATCTGGCCATGAGGTTTTTTTGTTTTTTTTGTTTGTTTGTTTGTTTTTGTCCTTTCCAAGTCATAACACTGACATTCTAGCAGACAAGCACCTGAGCCAAATTAAATTTTGAAGAAATCCCCCAGTGAAGATGAAACATGTAAATAATGATTACTTCATTTTATAGTTTTGAAAAGTGCCCACAAATGTGTCAACGTCCTAAAATAACTATTTTATCCATCTTGAGGTAGTAAGCAATTGAATATTATGATGGAGGCAGTGGTATGAAGCTATTTTATTCATCTTGTTTGAATAAATCTATATTCTCTTTTCTCCTTTTCTATTTTTCCTGTTTATTGCCAGGTCCCTGAGTTCTTTCTCTGCATACTTTATGATACAAAGGACTCTTTGCTCACACAGTTCCAATTTCTGCTCATGCACATAACTCTAACTGTTCTGTGAAAGGCTTTGTAACTATATTCTGTGGCTCAGGGAAATTCCCAACCTTAAGCTCCTGCCCTCTCAATTGAAACACTTTATGTGTGGTTCACAGATTCTCATAACCAGTTTATTGGCTACACATACTCACACAAGTGTATAGGAATGCATATGTGTGTATACATGAACAAACCAGATATGTATATTGCATGGAAAAGAATACATTACTACATCCACATGAATTCAATAATATACAATGTGTCCATGTATCAAACTCTTACCCATAAAGGGTATTACAGAAGTATTCAAGGTTTTCTCAATAACTCTAGTTTCATCCATAAGCTATAGTTAATTGCTTTTGTTTGTTGTTGTTGCTTTTGCATGTGTGTTAGGGGTCCACATGTGCATGTGTGTGCAGTGAGAATGTACTTACGTGCATGTGGTGGCTAACATCAGGAGTCTTCTTCAACTGGTCTCCTCCTTACTCCTTGAGGAAAGGACTTCTATTGGACCCAGCGCTCACATACATACAGCTAGTGTAGCCAGCCAGCCTACTGGGGGATCGTCTGTCTCCACCTTTCAAGTCTGAAATTGCAAGCAGTTTGAAACACCCACTCAGCATTCCCTTAGGGGCTTGGGACTGGAATGCTGGTCCTCATGCAATGCTGGTCCACATTCATATGCAGCAAGGACTTTGCCCACTGAGCCATCTCCCAAGCCTTCAATCACACTTTGAACAGTCACTTTCCAATTTTCTTTTACTTACACTTTCAGTTTATCTCTATGATCCTAAATAATATATAATTTTGCTTTCATGGTTTTGGACTTTATGTGAAGTTATACATATACATTTTCAAATTTTCCTGAAAGTTTTACTTGCAGGAACTTTTTATTCCTATTGTTACATGTTAATGGACTTCATTCACTGCTGTTTGGCAGAGCCTGCTCCCTCTGTAGCACTTTCATATCATTGGCTCTACTGTTTTTTATGTCTGCTTTTGATCCCACAATTGTTTTGCATGAGACAGTTAGTGTTATGCTCTCGAGTTCTACGGAGAGTCCATCTGTCTCTTGATCATGCTCTTTTTCTCTGTCTCTGCCTCTGCCCCTGCCCCTGCCCCTGCCCCTGCCCCTGCCCCTGCCCTGCCCCTGCCCCTGCCCCTGCCCCTGCCCCTGCCCCTGCTCCTGCCCCTGCCCCTGCCCCTGCCTCTGTCTCTTTTGCATGCTCTCTCACTCTCAGTCTCTGTTACTTACTCACTCACTCACTCTCAAAATTAAGTGGACACCTTGACATTTCCCCTGAAAGCTCAGAAGGCTCTTAGGTACCTATATGCTCTGACATCCAAGATCATGGCTGTAATTTGTGGTGTGTGTGTGTGTGTCCGCAAATATAGAATAGTGGAGAGAATAGGAATGGCTAATAATGCAAATAATTTTTCTAATTCTTTTTCCACTTCTTTATAGCAGTATATACAGAACCACATAGCAGTGATGCTACACATAAGTTTTTGACTCAGCCTGGTATACTAGCCTAAGCAAAGGAAAACAGACTAAGAAGGACACACAAAGAGAGGGTATGTAGTCAACTAACAAGGACACACAAAAAGAGGGTATGTAGTCAACCTTTAAAAGAAAAAAAGAAAAAAGAATGGAAGTTATGAAAAAATAAGAGTTACTTTTTTGATTTATATCAAAGATCTAAAATACATCCTGCTTACTACTGAATTTGGGTAGTTTTTTTTTTTAAATACTTTCCTTTCATTTTTTGCCTGCTTTCTTTACACAGTGCTGGGGCGTGTATGTATGTGCGTGTTGGAGAAATGTATGTTTTGGTTAAGTCATATATCAAGTGTATATGGATGCCAGAGTTAGGCATCATGTGTCTTCTATTGCTGTCCACATTTTTTTTTCTTTTTGAGATAGAGTGTCTCACAGAATCTGGAACTCAGTGATTGGCTAGATTGTCTGACAGACAAATCATCAAGACCCTCCTATGTTTACCTTCCATTAGTGAAATTTCAGGTAGACACATCCTATTCCACTTTTTACAGGCAATGGACATATGAACTCAAGGGCTAGTGGAAGTACTTTGTCCTCTGAGCCATCTCTCAAGCCTTCCCTTTTCTCTAGACTACAGTTTTCATATACCCTGTGTCTAAAGTTGGCAGGTTATTTACAATAAGATAGGTAGACCTCATAGATGTAAGTTGAACACATCTGTGTTTGGTGCTATAAGATTTGGTGTCATAGGATTCATTCTGTGCCAAATTCTGAGACAGGTAGTGAGTGGTGAATTGGGTTTGAACAAAGCCAACAGAAGTTGTGTGGATTTTTGAAAATACGGAAGTGATTAGATTAAAATACTTTTCAAAGTAGAAAATGTGGGGCTGACATGTCTCTACTACAATGTTCAGGATGGCTAGCACTTCTGAGTCGGATTTCGTTAAAAGTGTCAAGTATGACCTTTACTAGGTTTAATTCAATTTAATTTAATTCTGCAAAATTCATTGAAGCCAACTTTTGCCAGGCTACTGCACTAAAAGACCTTAAAGAACATATCGTTTAGCATTAAGTTCAGTTTTAAACGTTGAGAAAAAAAAAATCCAGGGTCAGAAAGCCATTATTCTCAGGGTTGCTTCCTCACACACAGTTTCTACATCTGACCTTTGTAAGCATCAAAAATGACAGTAAGCCAGAGCCAGAAAGAAGGGCAACGGGAAACAGGCAGAATAAGAAGGAATGGGAAAAGAGAACCAACTGCCCTAGCTCCATTGCTGTTACTATGATAAGAAATGGGGCTTATTGACTTGCAATTCCACAACTTGAAATTCCTCTCATTTCCAGGAAGTTAGGGTAGGAACTCCACAGTTGATCAGATCATTTACATAATCAAGAGGAAAGAGATTAAAAAGCTCATTGCTGCTTGCTCACTACCTCTTAGCTTGCTTCCCCTCTCTTAAATAATTTAGGACAACCCGCCTAAGGAATGGTGCCACCCACAATGGTCTGTCTTCACACATCAGTTATCAATCAAGACAATCCCCTGCAGATGTGCTCAAAGCAAAATTGACCTAGATGATTCCATTAGCATTCTTTCTGGGTGATTCTAAGTTGAGTCAAGTTAATAATTATAAGGAGCTGGCACAACAATCAATCCAGTCAAGAGAGTGAGACACATGGTAAACATAAACTAGTTCAATTACACTCCTGATCACTGTAGCATCTTTCATCTTCTAAACAGGTATCACGATGCCAAGTTCTCCATGTCTCAGAACTTCGTTCTAAGAGTCAAGACAGGATTTAAGGAGAAATTTATGGGAAACCCTTACATCTCCCCTAATACGCTGTGTGAAACTGTTTTAAAATAATATCAAGTGTTCTTTCGTTTTCATAAGATTCTCATCCCTAAATCTTTCCTCAAGGGGTGATGTGAGATCTTGGGAAATATGGCAGCAAGTTATAATGGACCAAAGGAAGAATCGACCTGGTCTAAGCTTGTGGCTTGTTCTTATCTTGTTTTGGTTTGGGGAACTATGGCACAGCAAAAAGGCCATAGTAAAGAGAAATGCAAAGTGAAGCCCAAATCATGTATACCTTTGCAGGATTGCCTTCCTCTGAATATAATGCACCTTAACTTACTGACATGATGGCTCTATAATCAGTTTAGTACTTACAGGTAGGGTTGCTGTCGTCATTTTAACCAAATTATATGGCCTCTGTCAACTGTGCTGCCATGTTTGTGCATCTTCCCTTTATGCAGTACAGAAAATATTCAACAGGCAAATCTCAACAAGATTAAGTTGTCCCTAGTCAGTAAGAAATGTGGGCTCCCAAGGCTCACTCAAAAACTGAATACTGTATAACACTGGGTTATTAAGCACTGCACTGCAGCTAAAAGAGAACAGCTGGAAAATTTGTCTAGTCTCTAACTTTGCAGAGTGTTCTCATAGGCTACATGTTGTACATCTCCCCATTATTAACAAGGTTCCTCTCAGCCAGTTTCTATGATCTGCCTAAGTGGTAAGTGATAAAATATGAAGTCATTGGACCCCAAAGAAAGCCACATTCTACTAGCTCATCCCCCCAAAATGAAAGGCTTCCAAGCTCTCTTGCACTCAAGCCTTGTCTTCTGTTATGTGTAACCTTAAGTGAGACCCTCATCCCCTTACACACAGTTTCTTTATACACATGAAGAAAGGAACCAAGTGTGACATTACATCCCTGTGAAGGTCGGAATGCGGTGAGTTCATGCAATATTCCCTCAATGAATGTCAGTGATTATCATGTTCGTCATCTCAAAAAATATAAGGTTGGGACACTAAAAAGATCTCTCTTAGGGCATCATCACAATATTTGAATAACTGTTTAACATTTGAGATTTTTTTTCATAGTTTCTCTGAATGAACACCTTTTTGTGAACATGATGTTTTGAACGTGATAAAATTTTGGTGTTTTGGTTTTTTTTCCCCCCTCCTTCAGGGTCCTTCTAAATTTTCTCTTTTCTGCTTATCAAAAAGAATCTTATTTTCTACTCTGACTGTCTCAGTAAGTCCTCCAAAAGTACCAGCTACTTTTTGACAGTAGAGCTGCATTTCTGAGGTCAAATCCATTCTTTCCTCTCTCTTCATTGTCCCCAGATGTGGTTACTCAGCAGAGCAGGAACTGCATTTCCTGATAAGACTTTCTTAGATGACTTTACTTAGCAAAGTGAATTGTGTGCTAAGACAGATTTGGAGGCTGCAGTAGAAATCAAATTGATCCAACATTTTGAAACATCATGCCCTTTAATTAGGTGAGCTATGACTACACATAAGAAGTCAAGTCAGAAATTACTTGAACCACAGACAATTCCACAAAAAAACAAAACAACAAAACAAACAAAAATCAAAATGACATGTCACCTAACCATTAAAAGCAATATTCTGCCTACAGATATTTAAGGTATTGGAGTATTCTCACTATCATCTTGTGATGAAAACTTGGACCACTAATTTGTAGATCTACAAAGGTGATAACTTAAGTTGAAATTATTTTTGTCTTAAGAGTGTATTAAGAGAGACATGGCACCTACCATAAGCACCTATGTCCACATACTCCGTCAGGTCTAACCTAGTGGTCTAAGATGCGAGCTAAACACATTCTGGATTTCCCAGAAGCCTCTGTATCCTGTATTTTGTTAAGAGGTACATTTGAGATTTGACTTCATCAATTGCTCCACTAATCTGATTCTTTCTTGCCTGACAGCTGAACATATAGATTGCTGTAGGAAAAATGTCACTGGTACATTCAAACACATAAAAATGGAATGTCTAAGCCAATTGTTCAGTAACTAAAACTGCCCACATCACAATGAGATGGAGACATAATAAGTGAGATACAGAATCCTACTGAAAATATATAGGAAGTGAAAAGGTATGCTTTGTTTATTAACTAAAGTTGAAAAGGTGAAATTCTAATGTTAGATATAAGAGGTCAAGTAAAAAATTGTTGACGATTCTTTGAATAGTTCGTTTTGTTTCCACGTGGTTGATTTCANNCCTGAGTTTGATTATTTTCTGCCTTCTACTCCTCTTGGCTGAATTTGCTTCCTTTTGTTCTAGAGATTTTAGGTGTGCTGTCAAGCTCCTAGTGTATGCTCTCTCTAGTTTCTTTTTGGAGGCACTCAGAGCTATGGGTTTTACTCTCAGGAATGTTTTCATTGTGTCTCATAAGTTTGGGTATGTTATGGCTTCATTTTCATTAAACTCTAAAAGGTCTTTAATTTCTTTCTTTATTTATTCCTTGACCAAGGTATCATTGAGGAGAGTGTTGTTCAGTTTCCAAGTGAATGTTGGCTTTACATTATTTATGTTGTTATTGAAGATCAGCCTTAGACCATGGTGGTCTGATAGGATGCATGGGACAATTTCAATATTTTTGAATCTGTTGAGACCTGTTTTGTGACCAATTATATGGTCAATTTTGGAGAAGGTACCATGAGGTGTTGAGAAGAGGTATATCCTTTTGTTTTAGGATAAAATGTTCTGTAGATGTTTGTTAAATCCATTTGTTTCATAACTCCTGGTAGTTTGACTATGTCTCTGTTTAGTTTCTGTTTCCAGGATCTGTCAGCATCATCAGATCCTTCGACAAAAGGCTATACTCAACAAAACTGGAAAACCTGGATGAAATGGACAAATTCCTAGACAGACAGCAGATACCAAAGTTAAATCAGGATCAGATTAATGACCTAAACAATCCTATATCACTGAAATATAAGCTGTCATTAATAGTCTCCAACCAAAGAAAGCCCAGGACCAGATGGGTTTAGTGCAGAGTTCTATCAGACCTTCAAAGAAGACCTAATTCCAGTTCTTCTCAAACNANNNCACAAAATAGAAACAGAAGGTATTCTACCCAATTCATTCTACAAATTCACAATTACTCTGATACCTAAACCATGTAAAGACACAACAAAGATAGAGAACTTCAGACCAATTTCCCTATTAATATCTATGCAAAAATACTCAATAAAATTCTTGCAAACCGAATCCAAGAACACATCAAAACAATCATCCATCATGACCACGTAGGCTTCATTCCAGGGATGCAGGGATGGTTTAATATACGGAAATCCATCAGTGTAATCCATTATATAACAAACTCAAAGACAAAACCCACATGATCATCTTGTTAGATGCTGAGAAAGCATTTGACAAAATCCAACATCCATTCATGATAAAAGTTTTGGAAAGATCAGGAATTCAAGGCCCATACCTAAACATAATAAAAGCAATCTACAG
>NC_034594.1:141607430-141617708 GCF_900095145.1 Mus pahari
ACCCACAGAGCTCGTGTCTCTAGCTGCATATGTAGCAGAAGATGGTCTAGTCGGCCATCATTGGGAAGAGAGGTCCCTTGGGTCTTGGAAACTTTATATGACCCAGTACAGGGGAACACCAGGGCCAAGAAAGGTGAGTGGGTATATAGGGTATCCGGGGGGAGGGTATAGGGGACTTTGGGGATAGCATTTAAAATGTAAATGAAGTAAATACCTAATAAAAATTGGAAAAAAAGAAAATGTGGTATCATTGATGATAGCAGAACAAAACCAACATTATTTTTAAAATGTAAAGCATTAAATATTTCATATAGAAATCATTCACTATAATATGATTGTATAATAAAAGATTCATGTAAATTAAAATAAAAAAATTGTTGATGTGAAAGTATTCATCCTAGTTCCCATTTAATGACATGTACAAAATTCAGTAGGTCATATCTAGAAGAAACTCTTATAGGAGAAGAAACACCTCTGACATGTTGAGTCTCTCTACCATCCTCTACTGTGAAGACAAACAAGCAAAGAACATGCTACTGGGCGGGACCTTCCAACCCACATTATACATGAAATGCTTTTATCTGTTAGCTTTACAGTGTGGTTAGTACACATGAATTGCATTTTATTTCAACACTGTGTACCATCTATCCAAAAAATGTCGTGAATGAAATGTTAGTCTAAATCAAAAGTAAAATACAATGTAATCAGAAAAATAAAAAAGATGCTATAATATCCTTTACTGAAATGGCACTGTTTTTTCCAATATATGAACAGCAAGTAGCAATCTCTCCATTAAAAACATTTCAAATGCTTGAAACTTATTTTTAATTTTTTCTTTCATATTGGTGAAACAAAACAGTGAGTTCTCATTAGTCTTTGATATGTGTTCCTCTTTTGTGCCATTTATTGTTTAATAACTATAAGTAGTTAGGTCTCTTACTTGTACTATAAACTAAGGATAGTAACTTGTTATCATAAGCATCAAGGGTTATATAGCATTATTACATGAATATAATTCTGTTGCAGGAACTGGTAAAACACAAGAACAAAATGAAGTTCTCTAATGCATACTGAGACCCAAATATTTATTCTAGAGGTAAAATGAAATCATATAAGGAACCTCAGGATTTCATTCATAATATATCAAATGGAATGAATGTTAATTTTATCTTAATACCAATAAAAGTCAAAAGTCTACAGAAATCATTTTTCCCTGGTGGTATGAGCTAAGTTAATGAGAAGTTGGTTCTCACTGAAGGTTATCACATCAATAGCCATATCCAACTTGGGCCAACACCCAGTGACAACTCAAATTCTCCCCATTAAACATCTACTTGAAGATTTATCTCCAGAATATAGTTTAAATCAGTCTAGTCGCGTGGGGAGTTTGGCATAATACCAAAAATATGAGCAGATATGGAGTTATGAATGAGATAATCAATATCCCCAAAAATATTTCAAATAAGTATAAAGAGTGTATCGGAGACTTTAGTAGGAAGGTTGACAAAATATATAAGCAGATAAGGAGTCTCTATGTAAAAAAGACACTGTGAGAGAAATTCAAATGTCATTACAACACACTTAAAAACATGATAGCCTATTTAAATCCTGACTTTAACAGGATAATTGAATATTTCTATTTGAATAATTTCAATAAATGAAATAAAATGCAAAATCATGCAAACATAATTATAAAAGATGAAATACTAAAATAAAAAGTTGGAAAGAGGGATTTAAAAACATGTAAGACCCCTAAAATAGCATTAGCCTAATATGTGTGTGATACGAGTCCTGGAAGAACCAAAGAGGATGATGCAAAAGAAATCTTTAAAGTTTTGAGGCTTAAGTATTTTCCAAAATTAGTGAAGCGCATTTAAACACAGACCTAAATGTCTCAGAGACTATTAATCAAAACAAACAGGAAAAATAAGAGGTGGGGACTATAGATATATTTCATTCAAAACATTAAAATTTGGAGTTAGGAAATACCTTGAAGGTAGGCAGATGTTTCCTCCACCACAATAACACATCTGCAGAGGAAGAGAGAAGAGAGTTACATCCCCTCAGAGGTTATGCCACCCAGACAGCAATGTGATGAAATCTCTAAAAGGCCAAAAGGGAAAAGTCTGTGGAAAAAATAGTGTTATATTCAATGAAAGTATTATTCTAACATAAACAGGGATGTGTATGCTTTCATAAATCAAAGATGATTTCACAAGGTAAACTAGACAATGTCATGAGCAGAGTGAACAAGGGAACTACAAACCAAACCATGTAAGATACAAGAGTATCTACCTACTAGATAAAAGTAGGATTTTAGCAAGTGCTTGTAAAGATCTGAATGACTGGAACACCTACATTTTGTTATAGGACAACTGCTCAGCAGGTCCTTACAAAATAAAGGCTGCTTATCACTTAACTCAGCATTACTATTTCAAAATACTTTAAAAACTAAAATAAAACATGTACACATAGAGACACAATAATATTACTTAAAGATCATAAAAGTTAGAACTAAGCTAAAATTTCTGGTAGAGATAACAGCTTTGCACATAAAATATTTTCTATATTTACATATTTTATATGTTTAGAACTATATGTCAGTTATACATCAACATATGGCATTCACCATTACATATGCATATGAGTTCATATATACCTATAAACATATAATAGTATGTGTACATTCTATTTACATGTATACCCCATAAAATAGAAGAATACCCAGCAATAATATGGAATAAGATTTTTGCATACAATAATATGGATGACTCATAAATCCTCTAAAATAATCTAGATTTAAAGGTGGAATACTATATACTTTTGTTTATATAACACTTTTGAAAGGGTATGGCAAAAAAATATGAAGGGTTTTTAAAAACTTTATCGGTGATTCCTGGCACTAGAGAAGGGGGAAATGGGTGAATGGGTGGCTCAAAGACACATAGAAAAGTTGAGAGTCCATGAAGCCATTTTTATATGTAGTTAGGATTTGTGTATGAAAGAGTAAATGTGATTTTACATATAATATATATATATATATATATATATATATATATATATATATATATATATATAAATACTTTAACAGTCTATAAATTCAGTCAGATCTCTTTCTGATCTGATAGATGAACATTGTTCTCTAGCCTATGTTCCCTTAGATGGTTTTACAGAAGAGTAATAAGCTCAGGGTTCTTTTCAATTCTATTCTAACTCTTGCCAAGTGGCAAAGAATGTCCTTTCTGATGTGGTAGATGGGTAGGCCTGATCTCCTTTGCTTCCTTCCTACCCGTCCTGTCCTCTTTCTTTCTCTGGGCTTTGATGTCTTGCTTGAAGGTTCTGTTACACTAAGTTTAGCACCAAACCCTAGAAAAGGGATAGCGAACAAGGAAGGTGATAGCAAACCTGTTTTCTCCTAATAATAAAGCTCTTATTTATATCTCTATCAATATTTGCTTCTTTGTTGTTATTTGAAGAACAACAAAAATAGCATTTCAGAAAAAAACTGACACAAATAAAGAAAGAAATAATGTAATTCTGTTAGGACTTTGAAAATTAGATAGAAATTTAGTCTGTGCATATGTCTTTCATTAGTATAGAGTAGAACTTTTCAACGTCTTTCCAATTCTCATTTACATGAACATGTGTATCAGACTCTCTTCAACTTTGCAAAGTAGGGCATCTGGAAAGCTAGTCCAAGTTCACATCATTTTAATAAATTCTACCGTGGGCTCTGCTGTGCACCAAAGTTATCAATTCCTTTCATCATACAAATGAGAAGCTTGAAAAAGACAGAGATGAGGAAGTGACTTTCAAGGGTCACACAGTTCATTAATACCTCAGGAGCTTGACTCTAAATTCTCTGTTTCAGCGTGTTTCCACACTCATGTTCCCTTTTCTCTTTAGAAGCAAAACACATTAGGTAACATCTGACATGGTACGACTGAATATTCCTTTTTTAATTAAAAAAAAAAAAAAAAAAAAAACGAACAACTGAATGGTGAAATAAAAGGTCCATATAATGCCAATTGATTTAAATTAAGTTCAATGAAGATTTATTGAGTATCTTCTAATCATACATTTCTACATGGACTTCACTGATGAAGAATAAAGATTTGTTATGTAAGGACTTCTCAGCTAGGGGGAATCTTTTAACTTGTGAATACACATAAGACCTAATTCCTCTCTTATTACTTATTCTTTTATTATTAATAATAGCTAAGAGCTTATGAAGTCTTATTACATGTAAATCTCTGCTATGTAATTAGGATATGCAAGCTATTTCCTAAGAATTGCTTTGCCTAATCCCCACAACAACTCTAGGAGGCACAATTATCACTGTTCTCATCTTGTAAATGATGAAAGAGATTTCAAAAGATTAAGAAAATTGCTTAAGATCAGAGAGCTATTAAATACTAAACTAGAACAAAGGTATAACCCCCCCCCCATCAATCTGATTCAAGGGACACTCAGTTCTAATAACTATGCTATACATTTGACAATGGCATCTAATTATCTAATGGTACTTTAGCATATAGTGTTCTATTATTAATGGTTAAGCACTAAACATGTTAAATAAGTTAGATAAATAGATTTATAGATGAAAATAAATAGGTCCATAAATGATAGATAGATAGATAGATAGATAGATAGATAGATAGATAGATAGATAGATAGATAAATTAATAAGTAAGTTACGAGTTACTTACTTGAGCAGTTTGTTGGAAAGGATAATAACTTATTAGGATATTTGTCTTCAACAATCTGAGGACTCAGGAGAAAAAGTTAAAACCACAGCTTATAAAGGGCAACTGACAGGAAAATCTCCCCAGAAGGAGTTACAAAAATTTTCAGAAGTAGTGAATTGGCAAGCATTTATACAAAACAATCCATAGGAATGTGATTAAGAACAATGGCAGGCTGTACCATTCCAGTCTCACCTTCCTCTCCTGTGGACTACCTCGGAACTCTTAACCTTCTGGGCAGCTAAGGGATATTCCCATCTTTGCCAGTGACACAGACAGCCTCCTTGTATGCTATTCCTTATGCTCCCATCAGACATAAGAAATGGCAAGCAATTGTCTTCATCTCTCCCTCCATTTTATTCCTATTTCTGACCAAATCAGAGGCAAATGGGGAAGGTAAGTCCCACATTCTGTTCCCTAGTCAAATACTTCCTTGGAGTGACAGATTGTCTCTATGCAGGTTGCTCAGTTTCAGATACATGTCTTATCAACTATTTCAAGATTCAGTTGCCCTTAGCAAGAAGGCAAGTCATTCAGTGCAGGATGGGCAAGAATGACAAACATGACACAGCTTTGGTCATACTTGGATTGTCCTTGTTGAAAAATCCACCTACTAATGGCTCAGCCTTAGTTTAATATCTTGTCACCCCTATTAGGAGCCATGAAACTACTACACCCAAATTCATCATTGTTTCTGTGGCACCCCAACCAAAGCCGTTGTGTGACTTTTCCTTTTGAGATGCACACAAAATCCTACCCATTCTACAAAGAATGTGACAGAACAAGGGACCATGCCTTGAAAGTCAACTTGGTTAAACAATGAGTTCATGGGAGCCACTTACAAGACCATGAATAAGGAATTACTGACATGGGTAATGTTTTGACAACCATATCATGTGGACAGCCCTTAATGCTCTCTATAAAAATCCCAGCTTGAGTCAACCACCCCAAGCCTAACACCCTGGTACCCTCAACAAGATTATAAGCAACAGACAGGATCATGTGCAGATCAGGGTGTGGGGCATACACGAGAGAATGAGTTGTTAAAACACCAGGTTAGGATGAAATGGCATGCCTTTCTTCTGTAAAAGAATGCTAATAGTCCTTATACTGTGAATCTCTTGTATGAATAATCACAAATATTTTGATTTTGTGGTGAAAAAAGCTGTGTCATCTTTGAAGGACAAAGTTCCATTATGCTTAGCAATACTGCAAATCAGCTATGCCCACTGGACATCTGTTGACCATCCTAATGACTGGTGGTAGCATATAGATGCTTCTGATGCACACATTGCAATTTCCTCAGACTCTCTACTGGAACAAGAGACGAAACTCAAGAAATTTTAAAGTATTAAAATTATATTATAAGTATATGAAAATAATACAAGATTGAGTCTCTGGCTGTAGAGGGAACTTATTACAAAAATGATGATAAATAGACATTTAGGAAATTCACAAATATGAAGAATTAAACAGCATAATTCTGTTACCAAGATCAGGTTTCTGTTGCTTCTGGTCTTCCCCCAGGAAATAATTCAACAAGATACAAATAGATCAGAAGTTTATTTAACAAGGTGAAGCCTATAAGATGGGAGATGGCTTTCCAAAAGGGCCGGTGTAGAACCTAGTCGGTTCTGCACTGTAACTTGCTCAAGACTGTTTGAGGTAGGTAGCATATTCATGATGGCATATTCTCTCCCAAACCATTGTGAACCAGATCGATGTAGTATTCAAAATAAAGATATGAAAAATATTCTGAGAATATTTCCCAAATAGCCATCTACCTGACATGTCTTACCACATGTGTATAACAGTCAGCACAATGCTGAGATAAAGATCATTGCCTTTATCAGAATGAGACCATTCAACTGTTCTTTCCCTGTGGTTCCCCTCCTATTAGATAATAACAGGCATCCACAGAATAGCAAGGGTAGGAGAGTTATTCACTTAGTTGTTACTGTGTGATACTATACTGCATGCCTCATTTCTGATCTTGTTTCCGACTCTCAGATCATTCTCAGGGCTTCTGAGAACTTTGTTGTGGCTGTTTATCACTTTGTTATTCTGGTTGACCTATTTTGCCTAGATCTAATTTGAGTCACTATTGCTCATTCCTGAGCCAAGTGTGGAGGGCTGAGTGACACTTCCTTGAGTAAAATGTGCATGTTATCCTTTAAACTTGGGCTGTTCAGCATTAGCAAATGTCTTCACAATTTTCCTTATTACTTGTTGAAGGAAAATTTTAATTGCCTTTCAGATTTGTTCTTCTAATATGAATTCCCATCTTTTATTACTCAATTTTTCAGAAAATGGGAAACCTCATAGCACTTATTCCTTTCTTTTAAGATCATGTCATTTACCAACTAAATTTGGCAATCCACTGAAGATGTAAATGATGGATTAAAAGCTGAAGAATAAAAAGGCCCTGATAGGAGTTCTCAGATGTGTGGTGGAACTAAACAGATGCAGAAACTGACAGACACTTCAGGGCATGTCATGTTCTTCAAACAGGAACTGAGGATGAGCAGAATCTCTTCATCTGCAAAATGGGATTAATAATGTTTGCCACCTGTCATCTATCTCCAAGGATGTTGAGAGGGGAGAGACATTTACTCAAGAAAACTTCCCAGCGCTGTTTAGAAGACAGGCAGCTCATTAATGCCGACGCCACTTTGTTTTGTGGCAAAACACTGAGATTCCAACTTCCCTGAAGGAGTGAGATCTTATTTCCAAAATGTATGCCTTTAAGAGGTACAGAATTAGAAAATAGTGTGATAATGCTGGTTTGTCTAAATCAATGAAGGAGAAGGAATGAAAACACAGTTGGTAAGGGATGTGCAGTACTGGCAGGTATCTGGAAGCATGCATCCTACTGCCTTGTATCCATTTCTAGCCTTACTATGCATAAAGGAGACTGAACGTTTCCTATCACAGCTCTCCTCATCAGAGAGTTATATGCACCAGCTATCCTTGGGCTTAGGAAAAGTGTAACACCATGCAGACCTCAGGGAATCTGGAGCCTGTTCTGCATCAGGGAGCAGTTTCATGTGGCAATAGAGTAAGTGTGTTCTAAAGACAAGGTTTCTAAGTTCAAGTGCTGATGTTCAGTTCTAGTAACCTAACATTACCATATTGTTTCATCTCTTGCCTACAAAGCCCTTATGGTGTCTTACCATATAATAATGACCCTACAGGCATCTGCCATTGGCTCAGCAGTCTTCCTCAAAAGGTCCAGAATGAGGGCTGGCCCAAGGGAGGGTCTACTTTCTTTCTCTGGAATTAGAACACTTCTGGATCAAGAAAAAGATAACAAAAAAAGATATAAAATGTTTACCTACTTTTCTATCCCAGTGAATAATAACTTTAGATGAATAAACTAAGAACCTGGAAGCTTGAGTTTCTAGCCTCTTTTTCATCAACTAAAGAACAGAGATCAAATCAATCCAAGACCCATGCCTCCTTTTAACAACAACAACAACAACAACAACAAAAATCAGGTTGGACTCTAGGTTTCTCTGTTAACTATGATCTTTTTTTGCAAGTATGGCCATTTTTAATGTAAGTAGGAAAAAGTAAAAGAAAAGGCCTTTTGATTAGTGTGGGAGGCTTCTAGGCAGTTTATTTTTAGTATGAAATGATTTCTTTTCTCCCCAGAATTGGAGGGGTCCTAACGAAAATCCCATCACAGAAGCATTTCACAGAGCTATGCCACAGCAATGGAAAATAGAAATGCAGCTATTTTATCCAAATTGATGCCTGCCGCTGATGTGTTCTACAAAGTTGGGGTCAATAAGCAAAAAGCACAGGGTGATTGCAGAGAAACTATCAATAGTAACATGCCCTCAGTGGGAAGTAGTAGGTCAGCTATTGATGAGAAGCTGAAAGTAGCTGCCAAGAAAAACATAGAGACAAAACACTAAACACCCTTGGCTGAGTACATGACCAAAACTTAGAAAAATTTGAGATAGCTAACCCTAGAGTGCCAGGCTAATTCCATCTATATGGTATTTGAGGGTAATTGTGCATTTCATACCATAAAAATATTTGTGTTTTATAAAGTATACACACATGGGTGTGTTGGTGTTGTCACTAAAAAGTTGTCATTTGGAAACCATTATAGAGATGATAAATTTGATTAGGGTTATTTTCATCAACTTCTCAGGGCAGTTCAGGAAGATCGATATGACTGACTCTTAAACCATCAGAATCCTTTAACCCATTGTTTTAAATGTTTTATTTTAATATCAGGAAAGCTGGATTCATTGATTAAAAAAACAAAAGATGTTGCTAAATGTAAAGAACTTTCAAGTTAATTTATAACACAGTGTGAGAACCTGTCATGAAATAATGTATTCTTCAGATGTGGAGGTGTTTAAACAGCCACACAACAGCTATTTTTCAAAGCTGGTCCTAAGGGGGGCAAGCATAGGGAAGAATATTCTAATAATTAAGAAATATTTATTGAGTTCTAACTAAGAGAGTAATAAATATGCTTCATGTTTCCAATCAATGCGCAGAAGTTTCCTTGGGCACTGTGGAAAGGGCAAGTACTACATATAGACAAAGTGGATTGGGTATGTCCATCATACAAGCAGAAACAAAAGGACCAGATGTACTGGTTCCCAGGAGGTTGGACACTAGAGATATGAAAACAAACAAAAAGGGATAGACCCTGCGTTATTAAACATAGGAAAACCAATGTCCTTTTGTGAACTTCTACTACTCTGACATCTCGAGACTTACTTGTGAATATTTTTCTCCTAACACTTCTGACTAATTTGGCAGCATTGGAACTTTTGAAGTGAAGTCTCCAGTGTGAAATAAATGGACAAGAATATTTGCTATAACCATATTAAAATTTAGTGGACTGTCCAGGGGCTTAATGATACCATTGACTTCCTAAGTGTAAAGGAAGACCCTGATGCAGAAGACCCAACAAAGAGGAACGATTCTACAAGGAAGTACACGGGTCCTGGAATCTTTTTAATTATCAGTAGTTTAGCAATAGGCATCTCAGGGAATTTTGTTGGAAAAATTAATGGAATGAGTAGCTATGACATCTAATATGAGAGAACAATGGTTCTACATTAAATTCAGGGTTGATGAGAACCCCCTAGATGTTACAGAAGCCTTGATTATCAGGGATATGGAGCTGTCCCATATGAAGACTATTAATAGACTGTGAAGAACCAGCTACCCCAGAAAGAAATGCACAGCTAGGTGTGTTGATGGAACATAATCCTCATAGCAAAATCATGAAGGCAACATATATCAAAATCAGTCACAGTTCAAGGAAGGTCCTGAACATGTCAGAGAAGAGAATGTCTGAAGCATTGAAAGGTGCCCAAGACTGTCAAAGGTGGACTGGGAAATCTTTCATCCTCTTTACCTGATTTCTAAATGAAAATATTGCGGACAAGTTTTTAAAATAGTAGTAATAGTAGTTAGTAGTAGTAGTTGTAGTCATAGTAGTAGTAGCAGTAGCAGCAGCAGCAGCTGTAGCAGTAGCTGTAGCTGTAGCAGTAGCTGTAGC
>NC_034594.1:141620174-141621155 GCF_900095145.1 Mus pahari
TGTAGCTGTAGCTGTAGCAGTAGCAGTAGCTGTAGCAGTAGCAGTAGCTGTAGCTGTAGCTGTAGCAGTAGCTGTAGCTGTAGCTGTAGCAGTAGCAGTAGCAGTAGCAGTAGCAGTAGCTGTAGCTGTAGCTGTAGCTGTAGCAGTAGCAGTAGCTGTAGCAGTAGCTGTAGCAGTAGCAGTAGCAGTAGCAGTAGCAGTAGCTGTAGCTGTAGCTGTAGCAGTAGCTGTAGCAGGTCCTTTGTAAAGCTAGTACATTCACTTACCATTGAGCCATCAATCCAGCTCCACATTCACAGAAATCAACTGGACACAATAGAAGTAAAACCATTAACTTTATTCCAGATGATTACAGAAATGTTTGTAATGTATTTGTTTTTTAGGAAGGCTTCATCTGGTTGAAGAGATGAGGCAGTCTTTCGACAATATCAAAGTAAGAATAAATAACATATAGGTCAAGAAAGCAAAGATGAAAATGGGTCCTGGACTTTGGAAATGAATTATTTAAGCAGAGATGGGAAGTTAGCGTCAAACCACAAGAAAGGCAAGTCAGCATAAGTCACCCACTATTTTTTTTTTAGGTTTAACTTATTTATTTTCTTTATTGGAGGATTTCCTAAGTGAGTATACTGTATTCCTATCATTTCTACTCCTCCCTCTCCACCTGCAACTCCTCCATTATCACTTGTCTTTCTTTGGGTTTTAATGCTGTGTAGAGATACCATGACTAATGCAACTGTTATAAAGGCAAACATGTAACTGTGGGTGGCTCTTTTTCAGAGCTTTAGTTCATTATCACCATGGTGAGAAACATGGCAGCAGGCAGGCAGACAAAAGTAAACACTAATGTAACTCAATTAGGAGGTGGGGAGGAAGAAGCCAGAGAGAGAGAAGAAGAAGAAGAAGAAGAAGAAGAAGAAGAAGAAGAAGAAGAAGAAGAAGAAGAAGAAGAAGAAGAAGAAGAAGAAGAAGAAGAAGAAG